>NC_034598.1:85711357-85720558 GCF_900095145.1 Mus pahari | reverse complement strand
GAAGATGGTCTAGTCAGCCATCATTGGGAAGAGAGGCCCCTTGATCTTGCAAATTTTAAATGCCCCAGTACAGGGGAGCACCAGGGCTAAGAAGGGGGAATGGGTGGGTAGGGGAGCGGGGGGGGGAGGGTATAGGGGACTTTGGGGATAGCATTTAAAATGTAAATGAAGTAAATACCTAATAAAAATTGGGAAAAAGAAGGCAACAAAAAAAGATTAAAGAATAAATAAATAAACAACAACAAAAAAAGAAATAAAAGAAAGTGAGCTTTAAATCTCCATAAAAAATATTTTTGACTGTTATACATTTTACAAGCCTGTGATATTATACCGTTTGTTATATTAGTCAAGGCAGATTAGGTTCTGTTGGAGTAACAAGCCAACAAGTGTCAACGATTTCTAAAACTGAGGACTTTTCTTGCTTGCATCACTTGTCTGTGACAAGTCAACTGAGTGGCTCTGTTCACCTCATCATTTAGTTCCTCAAGCCGACAGCACAGCCACTATCAAAAGCTAGCACTTGTGGCTGTTAAAGCTTCTGCTAGAATGTGATGTGTGCTGTCACCGCTCAAGTTTAACAGGGTAAGACCAATCACACGGCTGTGTCTGGATCCAGTGCAAGAGAAAGGAGCCACTGTACTGTACTCCATTCTAAAAGGGAGGCGATCTGGATCCCTTTCTGCTGTTGAAACAAAATCCTCTGACCACAACAAGCTAAGGATGACAGCGTTTACTTCATCTTAAATGTATAGGTCACAGTTTGTGGTTAAGAGGTGTCAGTGCAGAAACTTATGGCAGGAACTGAAGGTTGGGCTATTTGCTATTCCACAGAGGATGGCCTCCAACTAGGGAATTTCCAGTCAAGGAAGTACAGCTGAAACCACAAAGGATGCTGTACAATAGCTTGCTTGTTCACAAGCTTATGCCCAGCTAGCCTTCTTATACAGCCCAGGACTACCTGTCGAGGGATGGTGCTGCCCACAGTGGGCTGGGACCTCCTTCATCAATTTACAATCAAGACAATACCCCAACGACATAGCCCACTGACCAATCTGACTTGGCAGTTCCTCAACTGAGGCTTTCCTCTCAGATGACTCTAGGCTTTGTCAAGTTAACAGTTCAAGTTAACTAGGGTAGGAGGGAACCAAATCAGAAATCCCTGAAGAACACCACAGAGGTGAGCAAGGCCTGAAAGAGCCCTTCTGGAATGTGTTGCTTAGGTAACTTCTTGCCCAAGGTTTGACTTTCTTTGCATGCAAATGAACATGTAGGATAACTCAAAATCTGGTTTGTGACACTTTCCCATTCCAAATGAGTGACATTGAGACTCTTACTTTTAATTTAGGTTTAGGTCACCACTGTTATGAATAAGCAAATGAGGCAATTAGAGGTAGAGAAAGCAAAGCAGGGAAGACAGACAGTAGAAGAGCTTGTTACAGTGACGTTACTGGCAGGAGACAGAAAGCTAAAAAAAAATAAAATAAAATAAAAATAAAGTGAAGTGGACCCCAAATCATGAAATACTACTCCACATCTATTAGGAGATAGAAATCTTAATTTGTTAAAGAAGTATAAGTCAAGTAGACATTATTCAATAAAATTAATAATCATTGAGTGGGGGGCAGGAATAAAGAAATAAAACCTGACTTTATGTGCAAATGATGGGTTGTCACAAAGAAGTGATTAAAAGAGTTTTATTTGTTTGTTTGTTTAACTATGGGGCTAATGTTTCTAAGAAGCAAAGGCTGGGTAAGTAGAAATTAATTACACATGCATAGATGATGTCTAATTTAGTATGAGGTCTATGGTTTTATTTACCAAACACAAAATGTATATAGTCTTTTCAAAAGCTCAATGAAGACGTTCTTTCCCTGATATATTTTCAATCATGTGTCAATGAAGATAGAAATATATTTTCAAACAGACAACACTGTTTAGGTGATAATACATGTCATATTTCATTTTCTAGCTGAAACTGTTTGACTTCAAATGAGGGGTTCAATTTAACCTTCCAGTGGATTGGTTTCACTTTGTTTCTTTCTGGTTTATTTTTAAATGTCTTTTCATGTAGCTCAGGTTGACCTCAAATTCATGCATGATCCTGCTGCCTCAACATCTCCAATGCCTGAACTAGACGCATGTATCACCACATCTGATTGATTTTATTTTCTTCCATTAGTTGATTTAGTGAGAAAATCCTTCTAAAAGAAAAGTTGGTATGTGGGCTATTTTAAGTTTGGTCTCAGGCGCTCATTACCCTATTGCAAACTCAAAGGACATCTGAGATCTGCTGATTTCTTCCTGTCACATCACATTCCTCAAACACAGCTGGTGTAATGGATCAAACCTTTTAGTTCATATGGATGGCTCAAGTTATTGAGAGCAGAACTCAGAAAACCCCATGACTATGTCGTTCAATACACCAGCTTCACAAGGAGGCACTATGGTGGAGTTCATTATGAGTGGAGGCCTTGGAGTTGGTACACATCTCTGTTCATATTGGCACTCATGATCTCACAAAAGGAATTACACTCCATATGCTTTTGTCTCCCAGAGTAAGAGTAAGGTTTAAATATTATCAAGGATGTGAAGTACCATAGGGACCAAGGTCAACATCCCAGGGACAGTGGTTATTACTATCACCAAGGCTTGCTGTGCATCGATGAGCTATGCCACCAGGAAACTTTACTGTCCATTTGACTTCCCACTTAAGATTTTTCTAAACCTTACAGAATGCAATCTGACATCCTCAACCGTCTTATTAAACCTCTGCCTGAAATAAATGAGAAGTGTTTCAAACTGGAAATGTGCATGGCCTTTGACAGTGCCCTCCAGATGTGTCTAGATGACCTTCTAATCTATGACTGATGGGGGTTTCTGTCATAGGGTATGTACTATGTTGCTTCTACTGATACAATTCTACTGTCTTAAATATGATGAATGCAGCTGTCCAGGGAAGAGATGTATAGGCCTCAGAGTCGCATGCTGCTCATCTCTGCAGAGTCTTACCCCACACTGGCTCCTGCCAAGTTTCCCTCTTAAATGTTTTAACATCTTCTGTTGAATGTAGTCCATACTGCTCACCAGAACGAGCACCATCTGACTCACCTTGTGCCCTGTCACTCTGTGACTCCCCTTTGGTTCCACATCTGGATGTCCTCAGTTATGCTAGAACAGCCTGGTTTCATCATGGTCTTGTTACAGTTGACAAAACTTCTCTTTGTATTTTGCTGCCTTCCAAATTCACCTGCTGTGTGGAGCTGAAAGAGTTGTTTGACATCTGTGTCCCTTTTCCATATACCCAATAATTAACTAAAAAAATTAAAAATCTCGGATCGTTGATGTATCTGTTTCCCCTAGGAGGACACGCCCTATGCTTTATTTGACTTCCATTCTCTCAGTCCTGAGGAGAGAGACATAAATGGAGCTAAATGGGTATTTCCAATATTTCTAGAAAGACAGAGCAAGCTTACTTTAGACATACTGCCAGCTTCTACTATAGACTAGGAAAGGTTCCTTTACCTGTACAGAAGTTGCTTAATTTCATGTTTAAAATAAACAAATCTAAAATGATGTATAAAATCATGATCCTACAATGTGTGGCTTGCTAATACCAGCACTTGCAATTAGAGGTAAAAACAGAAACTGTCTAAACAGTCAAATTCATTTAACCAAATGCTCTGAGTTCTGTAGAATGCACAGCCTTTCTCATACACATTGGTGTTAAAGAAATGCTTTCCATTGTTATGTAAACGTATTCCTGCTGTCAGCATAGAATGAGAGTCCCTTCAAAGGACAAGTTGGCAAAACTTGCATACAAAGTATTAGTTTAATACCCCACCCCCGCCCCCAGATGTTAACCACATTAAATAAGAGCTGCAACAATGTTCTAGAAAAAAAAAATGTTTATAACAGTGAAAAACTGAAAACAAGAAACTCTCTAAGCATAACAGGGTGCCAATTCAAAAGTCTATTCTGAGCCACTAAATGTGATTTGCAGATTACTTTGAAATATGGAAAAAGTATAAACCAAGATTGGTATACACATTAAATACATAGCATGACTGTAACTAGGGAGATCCACAAATAAACATTTAGGGGAAATCAGAGAACAAATACATCCCGTTTGTCCAATGATAGACATAACTGTTTTACTGTTATTATTATTATTCCTTTTTTTTTTGTAGACTATCTTCAATGTAGCATAAAGCTGTTTTGCTGATAATAATTAAATCAAAGGACAGAAACTAGAAACTACTGGAGAAAAAACAGAAATAACAGGGAGAAAAGCAAGTATGATGAAAGAAGCTGACATTAAAAAAAATGAACTCATATAAATAAAAATAAATAAATCTTTTTTTAAAAGGAGGGGTGGGGTGTGGAAAGATGGTTCAGTGGTTAAGAGCACTGACTGCTCTTCCGAGAGCCTGAGTTCAAATCCCAACCAACCACATGGTGGCTCACGACAATTTGTAATGGGGTCTGATGTAGTCTTCTGGTGTGTTTGAAGACAGCTACGGTGTACTCATATAAATAAAAATAAATAAATATTTTAAAAAATAAACAAAATGCACAAGTATAACAAAGAAAGCAATAGAGAACCAAGTTTGAAAGCAAGAAATGAAGTGCTCTAGTCACAGAGACAACAAAGGCACCCAGTGCCTGGTCAGGAAGCACAACCCATCAGGAAGTGAAATACAGTCAGGGAGATTAGAAGAAGAAAACAATATGTATTCCCAATATTTAAAGAAATAGAAAAGCTTAAAAGATACTATTTATAATAGGTAAGGAATGAAATCAACCTAGGTGCCCATGAATGGATGAGTAGCTTTAAAATGTAGTATTAAGTCACAAGGAAAACATTACTCAGCCACAGAGAGTAGAATCTGGTTATGTGCAGCAGACCAGATATAAATGGAGGATACTATGGCAAATGAAATAGGCCAGAGATAGAAAGACACGAACCACATGTCCTCTCCTATCTACAGAACCACTGAAAATATAAGCAGAAAATAAAATAGTGACTGACAAAGGCTGGGAAAAGATGACAAGATAAAAGGGAGACAAAAGAAAGCCGGATTGTATCATGCATGTGGTGTGTATGTGTTAAAAAACGGCGCACTGGGCACCATGACAGGCTCCATTTATAAATGTTAATAAAATTTAATACATAAGCAATTACATAAAACTACTATAAACCAAACATATTCAATAGAGTGAGCAAGGAGGCTCAGGATATGGATCTGTGAGAAGGGTTGCCCTGGGAAGGAATCTAAGAGAGATTGTCTTGAGAGAATGAGCTGCTAAATTAGGTGGTATGACTGGGAAGATCGAATGCAGCAAAGAAAAATGAAGAAACATGAAAAATTCAGCAGGAAACATGAGCAAGCAAATATTCAACATAAAAATTCCATATGTACATACAAATTCCATATGTATATACAAATTCCATATGCACATACAAATTCCATATGTACATACAAATTTCATATGTACATACAAATCCTAAAATGAAAAAAAAAAGGGAGGAAAGGAGATGATACTCAAACTGAAATCTTTTTATAGTTGAAGGGAGACATGATGTCTAAACTTAATCTAAACGTACATAGCTAGTAAAGTCACTCCTTCAAAGAAAAGGGGAAGTAGTTACATAAACAGAAACAAAGACAATTACAACCAAAAGGCATCACTGGATCAACAGGATTCTAATCAGCTACAAAGAAGCTCAGAAAGTCATTTTTTAAAAAAAGAAGAAAAAGGGAAAAAAATCCTCTAGAATGTCTAAGAAAATATGTGATGAGAAGACGAAAAGTAACCATCTCTGTAGGAATCTATACTTGGCGACCCTACTATTCATGTATGAAGTGGAGTCATTTTCAAGAAAGTAAGACAGATTTTGAACTCCCAGGACTCGTGTAGATGCTGCTCATTAGGGGTCATACCGAAGCCAGAATGAGTAAACACAAAAGCAGTAATAAATAACTGAGGCGGAATCACGGATGTGAACTGACATAAAACTGTTCACTATGAGAGCACAAAACAGTAGTGATGGGTAACATGGAGACATTCAGGAAACAGGTATATATCAAGCACTCGACCACCAGAATAAATGAGAACACAGGAAGACCACAGTTCCACTGTCCTTGGGTCCTTGTGTTGTGTGTGAAAGGGAAAGAGAGTCTATCTTAGCCTGTGCTAAGCATACACGTGCAACATTTATGTGTATATTTCCATCAACGTTAGACTTGAATAGGGCCAGGAAATGTGATCTAATTTCTCCAGAGAGGAAATGAAGGACTCTCTAGGTTCTAAACTGAGAGATTAAATGAAGAGAGACACACTAAGTTTTAAAACCAGAGTTAAGTTTCTTAAATCCAGAACTTAGGGTAGAGTGGGACTTGTGAATGATTGACAGGTAGGTCAGGGGGTCAGAAGCAAGAGTTCAAAAAGAGAGCCGTGCTTACATACTGTGGTGAAGGGAAGCAGTCCCTGGAGAGGGCAGTGGTTATCTATTTGTTTGTTTGTTTGTATAATGCTTCAGCTTCATACAAACATGAAGGTAAAAACAATCCAGCTTCTACATTACATTATGAATCATCTTCATGAAGATAGAAAAGTTCATGCACAAAATACACAATATATTAGCAATGAAACTAAATACCAAGCTGGAGATATATTGTTAAGTGGTAGAGGACTTCTCCAGTATACAGGAAGCCCTAGGTTCAATACCCAGCAACACACACAGGGGCAGGGGAGGAGAGGGATAGGGAGAGAGGGGGAAGGGGAGAGGGAGAAGATAGGGGGTGAGATAGTATTAAAATCAATGTTCTGTTCAGAAAAGAGTATAAAGAAGTTTTAACAAGCCAACTGCATTCATAGATGTGTGCTACCCATATCCTAGTCAAAGGGCTGATATCCAGAAAAACAGAAACAGCTTCATATTTCTAAGAAAATGTCTATCATTAAGTACAGAAGATGGGTGAGAGATGTAAATAGACGACTTACCACAGAGGAGATTTAGATGGTCACAAGACCTCTGCAAAGACACTTGACATCATTTGTCATTAGAGAAATGCCCAACAAGCCTCACTGGGATTCCGTTACAGACACACATGAATTATTAACTTGATCCAAGGAAGGTTATACCAAGTTATAATTCCCTTAGTCATGTGAGCCAGGGCCATCCTGCGCCGTGCGTCAGTTTTGAAGGCTGCCATGCTTAATTAAATCAACAACCTGATGAATAGTTGTGAAAATTACTGGTGTTTAATTTGCATGTTAAAATACCACAGATTCCCTGATTTTTGAAGAATATTGACCAGAACTTGTATACATTTTCTTTGAACTTACCTGTTCTCATTTTTCTACTAGATATTCATTGTGGTTAATTTTCCTCCTGGGGGAAATACCCTATTTTACTGTAGAGTTCCAAACTTGCCCTTGATTAATTAATCCTCCCTGCCTTGGTAGGAAAACATAGCATGCATTTAAACCCTAGCACACTCATTTCAAGACACTCTTGAAACTGAGAGCCAATATATATCCTAATTCTGGCCAAGAAGTAATCAGATGACGACCAGAGGTTCCAGAGAAACATGTTTTCTGACCTAAAAAAGAACAGTTTTAACTGGCCCTGGTCTTTTCTTCCTTCCTCCTGCCTAGAATGCAGTAATTAATGTTTAGATGAAGGTAACAATTTTGTAAACCCAAGGATCACAGTCATCATAGTCAAATGATCACTTCTAGAACAATAGAAACCTGAATCCTTAATGCCTTATAAATAAAGCTAGAGAACTAAGGTCCATCTGGTTTAACTCTAATAGCAGAATCTCTTACTTCAATCTGAGTGCAATCTAATATGCATATCCATTTTATTGATATATATATATATATATATATATACATACATGATGCATGCAATAGACACTTCATATTACATACATATGTATGAGTTAATATATGCAATGTAAATATAAAGTTTACATTTTAAGTAAATTAAGTGTATTACTCTTGCATTAATTTTAAAATGCACACACTTAAAAAGGAAAATGGAATATAAATGATAGATAGATGGATAGCAAATTCTATGAAAATAAATAATGAAAGTAATTAAAAGTCACAATATTCTGAGAAGCTGTAAGCCAGGACAATTAATTCAACGAGTGGTAAAAGAACTAGGCTGCCCACAGCCGCCTGAGCACTGGGAAGACTAGCACTTCTCTGAAGCCTGACCCCAACAAACACCATGGTCCACACTGGCCTGACTGTCGCTACCCTCCCGGGGCAGATGGCTCTCGGGGTCCCTGGTCTGCTTTCCCTCTACTGAAACTTTTTCATTTAGCTGTTGCCCTTCATCAAGCACCTAGAGTACCATCTTTCAGAGCAAATCATGCCAGGCCACTTACATACCTGAATCCCCGTGATGGCCCTTACGGTACTGAGGATAAAATGGCAAATATCCAAAATGGAGTGTGAATCAAATCATGCTCTCCCAGACTATAACTTCTTCTTTCCCTTCCTTTCTACTGAGCTCTAACCACCTTAATCTTCCTGGTATTCTGTGGAAGTGCTGGATGTGCTTCCGTGAAGGGCCTTTGTACCTATTGATCCCTCTGCTAGAATATCACCTTCACACCTCAGCCCACTCCATCACTGTGCAGCATGCTGTCCATTCTGACTGATGAAGCCTTCCTCCACAGCTGGCACCACTTGTCCCTCTGACTTGCTTTACTTTGACTCTTCACATTTAGCACCAGGTGATGTGTTATAGAAATACTGCTCTAAGCATCTTATTTTTCTTTATTTTATTATTATTTTATGCATGTGTCCTGCCTGCATGTGCATCTTTGTACCATATGCACACAGTGATCATGGAGGTCAGAAGAGAGTGTCAGGTGCCTTGCGATTAGAGTTACAGTCAGTTGTGAACTACCAGGTGGGTGCTGGGAATTGGACCAAAGACCTCTGGAAGAGCTTCCAGTGCTCTTAAACACTAAGTCATTGCTGCAGTTCTGTTTGTATTGCTTAATAATGCTATTAAAATTCAAAGAAGAAGAAGGCAGAGAAGGAAAAGAAGAAGGAGGAGGAGATGGAGGAGGAGGAGGAAGAGGAGGGGATATGGAGAAGAAGAAGAAGAAGAAGAAGAAGAAGAAGAAGAAGAAGAAGAAGAAGAAGAAGAAGAAGAAGGAGGAGGAGGAGGAG
>NC_034598.1:85696574-85710787 GCF_900095145.1 Mus pahari | reverse complement strand
AGAGAGAGAGAGAGAGAGAGAGAGAGAGAGAGAGAGAGAGAGAGAGAGAAGAAAGTAAATAAGTTAATGAAAAAAAGGAATGATCAAAAATTGCAAATTTCATGTAGAAATACAAGGAGACGGGGGGATAGATATTTAACAGAATGAGAAATGTATAACCAACATTTACAATACTATAGTTCAGGGGGCAGAGGCAAGCAGATTGTGGCTTACATAGAAACTTCCAGGCCATCCAAAACTATATATTGAGACAGTATCTCAAAATAATTATAGTTAACTAATAATAAAGTTAAATACTATAACATGTATGGCTTTGAAGTAATAGTGTTTGAGAGCACAGTGAAACAAAAATGGAGCAGTTGCTTACAGAGATACACATTAGTAGAGACTTGTTAGAAGCATTTTGCATTGAATATTAAGCATTTTAAAGTATTTATACATTGGAACTGGTATTTCCACTTTCATTTTACATAGCAAGGCTATCCTATATGAAGATCAATATTTACTGTTTATTAACTGGCATATTTTATGAGTTAAAAGCTGAAAATATAACTGTCCTATGGCAGGATAATGATTAAATAAATTATGTTACACATATAAGATAGAATATTAATGTGTCATTAAAGAGTTTTTTAATTTTTATAAACACACACATATATAATATATATAACATATTATATATATACATACATACATACATACATACATACATATACCTTAATAATAGTTGAAAAATTAGACTCCCATTCAGGTTATGCAGCATAATATTTCAAATAAGTAAAATCATATGTATTTTTTTAAAAAAACTGAATAAATGTTTGCATTTATATGACAAGAGTAGGTGTATTTTCCTTCTTTTCTAAAGTATATTTCTGAATTTCCTAAGTTTTATCATTAGCAAGAACGTACTCGGGTCAAAGAAATTTTACTTAAAAGGAAAAGGAGTCACATATTTAAAATACAGTTCTTGTGACCCTCAACACTGCTGGTTTATGGGCTAAAGTGAAGGTTAATCATCTTACTAGATACTTCAAGTACAATGTATGCCTGCTGCTCAGGTCTGAGAAATGAGCCTGTAAGATGAGAGTACTAGAACCATTCTCTTTAGTAAGTGCTGGTGTATAGCAACCACAGAGGCCACTGTATTAGCCAAGAAGCGGTCTTTGCTCATGCTTCTGTGTTCAGATTTCTTAATCACACATCAGGACTATTCCCTCTTCAGGAGAAACCACTGATGAGATCCCAAGAAGAAAGGACAGGACTGGGAGGGGAAGGGGAGGGGGGCTGTGATTGGGATGTAATCTGAATAAAAATAAATTATGAAAAGATCTTCGCATTTTATCAATTATTTAAATAGCTCAGAAAAATAGATTGTGAGCTCGATTTATAAATGCTAGCATTCTGAAAACACAACCTTAATGTCCACACAGCTTTTTAGGGTTTATGTCGCTTTTACATCTCTCCAATTCATTTTAACCAAGTGCACATAACAGAATATGATGTAGCTATTCCCTCTTCCCCGCCCCCAGGCTAGACATAAGCACTGCTGTCATGGGTGGAGTGGTTGTAATGACCTATAGTCCTTGGCAAGAAAAATAAGCAGAAAAATGAAACTTAATGAAATTCTTAACAGCTCCGAGTGGGAGAGTGGAAAAAAATCATAAGATCTCCACCTGTGAGTCCAGCCACCCTCTGTCCTGCCCTGATGCACACAGCCCTGGGGATACTGGAGTACAGATGCAGTGGCAGATTTGCCAGGGGTTAGAAAGGCTAGGTGATGCAGCTGCTTGTGAGTCAGCCATGCTGGAGGTGTTTGGGGGTGGGGTGGGGGGGGGACTTGTCAATGATGCAGCTGCCTTGAGTCACTTGTGCTCCTGCTTGGACAGAATTCTTTCTTTGTTTTGCCAATGCCATTTCTATCTGAGGTGGACAGATCCTTCTTTAGGTTTTCTTATAAAATTCATATAGTGCGATGGGAGCCTGGCATGGCTGTCCTCCGAGAGACTCTACCAGTAGCTGACTGAGACAGATGCAGACAGCTAAGAGTCAGACTGAGGTCAGGGACCCCTATGGAAGAGTTAGGGGAAGGAAGACCAACAGTGTCAACTAACCCAGACTTCTGGGAGATCCCAGACACTAAGCTACCAACCAAAGAGCATACATGGCCCTGGCACATATGTAGCAGAGGTGCCCAGTCTGGCCGCAGTGGGAGAGGATGCACTTAAACCCGTAGAGACTTGATGACCAAGGGAATGGGATACTGGGGTTGGGGGGAAGGGGGTACACCCTCTCAGAGGCAAAGAGGAGCAGGGATGGAGTGAAGAACTCTGAGAGGGGAGACTGGGAAAAGGAGCAACATTTAGGATATAAATAAATAAAATAAGTAATTAAAAATAAGCCAAAAATAAAATATAATATAAATATGAAAAAAGTCACACAACTCATAACATATTGCAGCACCTGAGAGATGGTGTGCTGTGTGGTCAGAACCTACAAGAACCATCCATCCAATAGTGGAGGTTTGGAATGACATCAAACAGGATAATTAATATATTGGGCATGGTAGCAGTATGATAAGGCATGGATCCAGTAACTTAGCAAATATAAAACTGGAAATTTTCCTACATATTCTCAAGCATTTACAAAGTGACACACGGGAGGGAACAAACTCATTTCAGCCTCAAGTTGAAACCTGCAAAACCACCAGTAAGGAATTCACAGAATGAGTTAGATATACCCTCGAGCAGGAGACTTGGAAGCCGTGGAAGAGGCTGAGAAAAAAAAAAAAAAAAGAAATGCTTTGTGCACTCCTTCATGTAAGACGTTTGCCAAGACACATAGTAAGTAAAAGTCTGCAAGAAGCAGGCTGTCACCCAGCATATACTACCATCTGTCTTTGAAAAGCGGTAACCCTCAAAGAAGGATTGCCTCTTCATTGGAGAAACTGGTGTCCAGAGGCTGGGACATCAGGGAGCTCTGCCCCGCACATCCTTTATAGCTTTAGAATCTGCTACACATGCCTGTTGCCTATCATGTTAAAAAACAAAACATGTTAAAGACACATATGAAACAATTTGCTTGCACATTTCTGTTTTCCTAATATTCAAAGGATCAACTATTGAAGGTGACCCCCTATTTTTCCTAGTAAAATATGTGTCTGTTGTAGAAGATACATTTTCTCCAGCTGAGAACAGCAATAACTGCAGCAGTGGCCCCCATTCAAAGGACAAGGTTATTTAGGTTTCATTATTAGCTATTAATTCATGCCTTGGTTCATTTAACTATGATTTGCTTAGCTTCCTCCCTGTCCCAGAAAGTGACAGAGGTACCAATATTCTCAGCCTATTATAAGGAAGGCAGAAAAGTAAACAAGCAACTTACTTGGTTTATAACTGTATAGCACCTACAGGGCTGGGCAAGTCAATACTCTGTAGATAGGTGTGAAAGGAAAGGGAAGACTCTGATGGATAAGTCCATTGCCAGCTTGACTGGATTCATCAGTCGCCATGGAAACACACCTCTGGATGTGTCTATACCAGTGTTACCAGAAAGGTTTAACTGAAGACAGAATGCCCATTCTGAATGGGAGCAGTACCATCCCATGGCCTGGGGTCCCCAACCAAATAAAATGAGAAAGTGAGCTGCATGTGTATTCATCTCTCTTATCCCTGCATCCAGGCACATTATGACCATCTGTCTGGCCCTCCTGCCCTCAAGCTTTTCTGCTATGATGGACTGTGTAGCCCCAAGACAGCAAGCCAAAATAAATCCTTCCTTCCCTAAGCCGCTTTTATGAGAAATTTTCTCACAAAAGTCTTAAAAGTAGCTAATGCTAAGCAGGGGGCCAAACAATTAAAAAAAAAATGAGGCAAGAAAACCCTACCCAATTAAGACTCTAGGGAAATCTAAGAGATAAAGAGAAATTACCCAGGACACAGTGGAGGCAACCCTGGTTCAACCACAGGCAAACATTAAGGAATCTATAAGAACATATGGGAGATGGGTTGGGTTGAGAGACAGGCTAATTGAGGACATGGGCTGAAGCAATGCTCCTCTGGAGAAACAAGAGCATTGATACTGTGCTTGTGCAAACAGATTTGCACATGAAGACATCAATTGGCACAAAGGTCTTTAGGCAACAGAATCCCACAAAAAGTTTCCAAACTCGGTCATTTATCAATATCTCTTAAAAAAGAAACAAATAGAAAAGGGATTTTCAGATCCTATTTCAAACTTACTGAGGGACAACCTTAGTAAGTTCACAAGGTTCTGGAATCTGCATTTTTAGAGTCCTTATCGGGATATTCTAGCACAGGAGCCACTGATAACCTGGACCTTCAAACACAGACTCCTAAGTGAGAAGGTAAACATTCCCTGAAACTTCCTCCAAACTCTAGTGCTGAGGACGGCAGGAAGCTGGCTCTTAAGGGCCAGAACAGTCAGAAGAACTAAGAAGCAAGAACAATGTGCCAAAGCATGGTCTGTCTCCAAAATAAAACACTAGGGAAGGAAAATACAGATAATTTAGATACAAGACCCACTTTTTAAATTCTTTTAAAGTCAGCATGAGGCACCATAGCAGGCGATACGAGTTAACATTATATTTATCTCAGCCACATATTTAGAGTTAAGGCCCTGTATTTGGAATCCATATGCTTGCAGCAAATATGACCTCAGTTGGCCTAAAAGAGGATGCTTTTGTCACCTGAGGCAAAGCCGAGGCAGAGCAGTGTACCCTGTGCTGAGGTACCTCGAAGACAAGAGTCACGTTCACAACTTTTCAGCACGCCAACGCAAACGTTCATCTCTATTCTCGGTTTGTCTTTCATTCTGAAATCATCTTGGCCGCCATTTGAGGTATTTTGCAAGATATAATTACACAAAGATTCCGACAGGGAAACAAAAGAAGGACGGGGAAGAAAAGAGAAAAACCAAACCACCCTGCAAAGGTATATTTTTAAACACTGAACAGCCTTGAATCTAGATGAGTCATATACTAAAAGAAGTACCAGTCACTATTCTACCTGTGTACTGTTTCCTTACCCAAAGCTAAGCAAATGATTATTAAATGTATTAATTCACCCATGTGATGGGTAATTTATTGAATACCCATTCAATGGCAGGCACTATGCTAAGGATTGCACAACGGTGAACAAGGTCATCCTCCCTCAGCCTCCACTCCATATCCTGGTGAACAGACATTAAGACAATACACAAGGACAGGGGTGATGCTGGAAGCAGAGAACCAGGATGCTAAGAGAACAAGCAGGGTAGAGAGCTATGGCGTGACCATGGGGGGGTAATCCTATCTGCAGGTATGAAAGCATCCTCTGAATGATGGTGTTTAACCTGATTTGGACAATAAAAGTCAGACAGGGAGATGGAGAGAAAAGGGCAGGTAGTAAGTTTGTGTTGATATGAGCAGGTAGATCCGGGAGGGAACGAAGCAGAGACAGTGAGTATCATCAGAGATGAAAGGAGCCATATTAGAAAAAGGGCAGAAATGAGATAGTGCGTGAGGAATCGAGACGTTTCTGAGGTAGGGCAGAGGAAACAGAGAGAGGGAGTCCATTAGGAACAAAAGCAAGAGAAACCAGTGCAGGCAATCGAACTCATCCAGATTCGCTTATGCATGAGCAGATGGATACCTTCACTCCAACTTCCAAATAGCCCTGAACATTAAAGTTCAGCACCTTGGCCAAGGTCACAGCGTCACTGCGGCGCTCTGTCCATTAATCTAATGGTCTATTCTGATGTTGCTTTAGCTCCAAATTATGTAAAATTAATAACAAACTGAGAGCCAGGCATTGGAGTACATACTGTATACATTTTCCTGTTTGAGTAATGATGCAATTTGGGAACTTCATAACCTCTGTTCTGAGTTGAGGCTTGAAAAAAATTCTCTGCTATTCAATAAATTAAAAATTATTTAAATTTATTTATTAAAATTTTAATAGCTATTAGCCACAATAAGTTCGTGTGATGTTTGATGACAGATTTTCAAAATGTTGCCACTGGGGGGGGGTGGTGGCCACAACACAATTTTATTTTTCTTCATTTTTCTTACAATATTTTGCAAATCAGCAATTACCCGAATAATAATTTCAACTGAATAAAATAAAATCCTTGGTCCACCCTAAAGCTAATGGTAAGATTAGAAGAAAATATGATAACCCTCATCCACTATGAATCTCTTCTTTTCCCCAGAGTTTACTATGTATTCATTCAGGATCTTGGGGCACCGGAGTCATCACTAATCAAGAGGGCTCTGGCTGCAGGCTCCTGTCTCATTATGCTGCAACCTGGTCTCTGTCTCGCAGTAACTAAGACTGGACTGTAAAAAGAAAAAAGATTAAAGAATAAAAAACAACTTGTACATTGAACTTTAAAAAGAATAAACTAATTGTTTATTTAAAAACGATTAATCGGATGTAATTTCCTCTTATAGATTTGAAAGAAGACCTTGATAGCAATTCTCTCTCACAGTTTCTAAGTAGCGGAACGAGGCTTTCAAACCAGGTCTATGTGATCCCAAATCTCGGGTTCTTATGTGGGAACCCAGAACCAAGGTCCTCTCCTTCTGTGGGCTATTAAGATACTTTGGGCCTCCATCTCTGCCAGTCACCAAGTTAAATCAGGTGATCCGTGGTTTCATTTCCAGTTTGAATATCTTTTTACTTAAACAGAAATAGTAAAATATGTGCCAAGTACACACACACACACACACACACACACACACACACACACACACACACAAACAAAAACTCTAAACAATATTCTTTTTTTTCCATTTCTTTCTCTTTTTCCTGAGTCCTTACAGGAGCAGATGAGCTGTAGCATGGTTGTGCTCTTTAGAATTCTGTGAAACTCCATCATATATCCAATCTATCTATGTGTTTATATATGTATTGTATAGAGACTATACCCATGATTTTTTTGTTGTTTTTAAAGACTATGTCCTTCTACATAGTCCTGGCTGACATGGTGCTCACTCTGTAGAACAGGATGGCCTGGAACTCCCAGAAATCTGCCTGCCTCTGTCTCCCTAGTGCTGGAATTAAAGATGTGTGCTGCCATGCAGAGCCCTAATGATTTCTTCAGTGTCCACCCATGAATGGTTGTTGAAGATTGTCCCTTGGAAAGAAAAAAGAGACTTTACCTCTAAGCCATTTCTACCCTTTGAACCTCAGATGGTTTACTATACAACAGCCCTCACTCTGCTGAGGAGTATCTGTGAAATGGTTAACATCCATCTGATTCACATCACTGGGAGGTCCTTCCTCCCTCTGACCCTCCACAGCTTCTTTAAAGGCCTATGTGAGCTTGCTCTCTACCTGCTCCATCACTTCTGTTCACCGCTTGCTCCCCTGAAACCTTGTCTCTCCACCTCATCTCACTCCCATAGCATTACCCTTACCTGCCTTCCCTGTCTCCCACCCCAGTCCCCAATGCTTTCAAGTTATAGATGAGAAAAAATAGTTGTTTCTCCTTTTTAATCTAGCTCATTATCCTTGATATGATCTGATCCCCAGTTCCATCCATTTCATACAAATGACACAACCTCATTCATCCTTGCAGCTGAATGAAACTCCATTCTCTGCATAGCTGCATTTCTTTGTCTGTCAATAGGCAGCTAGGCTGGGTCAGTCTCTTGACTATTGTAAACGGTCCTGCAAGGGGAGACTTGGTTGTACAGTTCGGCCCATGGCATGCTGACTCTAGGAGTGCTGTAGTTAGATCACATCCCTGTTATGCTTTCAGTGTTTTGAGAAAATCTATTCTGATTTCCATAGGGGTTGCACTATTTACATGTATGCCAGCAGTTTATAGGGTTGCTCTTTCCATCCACCCTTTTCAACACTTGCTGTCATCAGTATTAGATTCATGATCACCCAGAAGAACTTGACAGGTAGACAACCATCTTCCAGAAGGCTCTTCTCTAGATTCAACAATAAAATATCTTTCGTGTTTGCCATGTTCTCCTTTTTTAATCTTTTCAATATGTTTGACAAACTTTCTTTTTCCACGCCCATCTATTTAACTGGAATCTCTAGGCCTTTGGCTTAAGCCATCGTTTTTCCTCTCTCCTCTCTCTTTCCTTTCTATATCCCATTCCATAGTATAAATGCCACAGACACATGGGCATATTCCTTGTTTTGACTATTTCTTTGACTGCCTATTCAATAATATCATGTGGGAGTCAATATAGACTTACAGGGCTTCAGTTTTCAGCCCTTTCACACTTTCCAGCTTCTTAGTTTAATAACACAGTTTAATAAAGGATTCTTCCCTCTGCTCACTAATATAATCAAGAAACAGCCCCCCCCCGTGTCTATTCATAGTCCCTGTCTGTGAAGCCAGCAACACACACCTTAGATCTATCCATTTTTCTCCATCCCCACTTACTCCAGCCCAAACTACCAACCTTCTTCTGCGGCTATTGCTTATCCTATGTCTGATACTTTCCAGGGCTATAGAGGTGAATGAGACAAACTCACTGTCACCATGAGCTTTAGACACAAGAGGAGGGAAGTAGATGTTAGGCAAAGGAATAGTCAAAGAGATCATTTCACAAAATGCTAAGAACTTTAAAAAAAGGGGGGGGGGAAGAAAATGAGATAATTGAATGAGCAGTGTCAAGAGGGAAGAAAAGAAAGAAATTAGATATTTCAGTATGAGACAGGAGGCTGTAGAGACCATTAAGAGCATTGGCTGTTCTTCCAGAGGTCCTGAGTTCAATTCCCAGCAACAGCATGGTGGCTCACAACCATCTGTAATGGGATCCAATGCCCTCTTCTGGTGTGTCTGAAGACATGGTATTCATATACATAAGTAAGTAAATAAATATTTTAAAAATTATTATATGTAAAAAAGAATGAGACAGGAATGGTGGGATGTTGAATTTAGAACAATATTTTCCAATAAGCCCGACTTAGCTTTGATAGAAATAAATAAGCAACAAGCTTTCTATTCGTTCAATTTTAATTAGAAAAGGATTGTCTAATAACTCTAAAATTTTCCCCTCATCCTTGCCCCCTGACTAGTATTTCAATATGAACTTCTCACTATATATTTCAAAATAAATTCTAGACTCACCCAGTTACTCTCAGAAAAATTTTACCTCTTTGTTATGGTAGAATCATTTACTAGATGGTCACTACTTAAGTCAGTGATTTCTCCTTATTCAAAATTCTAACCAATTTGAACGTTCTTTTTTCTGTGTTTGAGGGTGTGGTTCTCATTTGTTACAACAAAGGGAGCTTTGATGCTCACTTTATTGTTCATCCATTTTCTAAGTTACATACTTCCATGACATTTTTTTTACAGGGTACTTTGAAAACATCAGTAAGGATCCTTATTCTTTTAGATACAAACACGAAGCAATACTACTGATAGGTTCAATGCTTCATTGTATATCCACTGGTGACCGCACCAGGCACCAAGGAATAGTTCCAATCCAATAGTCACACAGATGACCCTAATTAAACCAAGTAAGTCACAAGACAGAACCAAAAGTCATGAATCTGGAGAGGGACAGAAGCTAGGAGAGGAATGGAGGAGAAAGTACTCAGAATACATTACATAATGTACTACATTATGTAACACATATGAGACTGTCAAAGAATAAAAATTAACCAATATGTTTTTAATCAAGCGATGGAAGCAGTGAAGGGTATTTTCTTACTAAAGCTTAGAAACCCTTTCACAGAGTTAGAAAATCACTAAGCTGATGTGTGTTTAGAGACTGATAGTTCTTGGCTTACGCTGACAATAATTTATTCTCAGAATCGTAGTGTTGATGTTGTTAAAGAACAAAATAACCACAAAGAAACCAAAGACTTAATAGTCTACCAGGCACTGTCCTAAATGCAGGGAATACATTACTTCACTTTTCCTCAGATCTGCCTAGAGTGATATGGAGTGTAATATGCCTTAATACTGCACCACGTTAAAGACAAGCAGAGTTCCTCTGTGACAATTCTAGCAAGAGATGCCAGCGCTGGAACGCTGAGGGAAAGTGTGTCATTGTGGAGCTGGGCCGTGACAATGGAAATAATAATTTCTGTTAATAGAGAAGATAATTAAGACACACACTTAAACTATGCTACTGTCTGAGTGTATGTGTTCAGAATCCATGCTGAATTTTAAGCCCTGATACAACACTGTAAGAGAAAGAACCTTTAGGGGGACTTTAGTATGTAAGGGTACTTCCTTCATGGGTGGAATCTGTGATGTATAAATAAGCTAGAGGAGAGAAAAATAGAACTCCTGTTCTTCCACATCCCACCACCAGAGGGCACAGCCATGGGACACTATCTCCAAAGCAGAGATCAAACCCAAGCAGACCCTGAATCTTCTAGGACCTGGATCTTGACCTCCCAGTCTCTGGAACTATAAGAAATTGATTACTATTATTTAAAAATTAGCCAAATAGGGTATTATGTTATAGAACCACAGTGACTAAGACAGATCTTAATAATACCAGGCAAATTGGAAGGCCAGCATGATGTACTTGGAAGTTCCAATTAGAAACTCCAGAGTCTTAAAAAAGACAGAGACTGTAAACACCATGATCACAATACCATCAGATTTGTATGCATGTACATGTGTGTGCCTTTCGTTGTGTGCCCATTTGCAACTCCATTAGAACTTGTGGAGTCACCAATAAACACAAATGAAAGCATGTGCATACACACACACACACACACACACACACACACACACACACACATTCAGAGAGAAGACTGGTCTTCCAGAGAAAATAATGGGACTACAGAGAGAACTTAAGAACTTTCTAGGAGGTTCAGGTTTCCAAACAGCCTTATAAAAATGGAAGAAGGCGTGCCTAACAAAGCATGAGATAGCAGAATAGCAATGACCTATGTGAAGAATATCAGGTAGCTACAACCAAAGCCAGGAAAGAGTTGAGACCCCCACAATGAATAAAGAATATTATGACCTTACCTTTTGGGAGGCAGTGGATACTGAATTGTAGGTTGCATTTGCCATAGTTGCTCACAGTTCTGAGAATAAATGACTACTGAGTGCTTAGCCCTAAACAGGGTATCTATAATACTTGCTCCAAGACCCATGAATCATCAGAGAAGAGGGGGAAAGAAAGCTTAAAGGAGCTAGAAGATAGGAAGGGTGCCTTCTGGATCCAACATGGCCATTGTAGTCATGAACACAGCTATGGTTACCTGCACAAGAGAAAAGAAAAGAAAAGAAAAGAAAAGAAAAGAAAAGAAAAGAAAAGAAAAGAAAAGAAAAGAAAAGAAAAGAAAAGAAAAAAAGAAAGGGAAAGCAAAGAGAAGAGAGGAGGGGAGAGGAGAGGAGAGAAAAGGAAAAAAGAGAAAAGAAAAGAAAAGAAAAGAAAAGAAAAGAAAAGAAAAGAAAAGAAAAGAAGGAGAGAAGGAAGAAAAGAAAGGGGAAGGGAGGGGGAAGGAAGGAGGGAGGGAATTCATGGAAGCAGAATGGGGCCTAATTAAAAAGAAGAAGGTGTCACAGGATGGAAGAGGATAAAGATGGTAATGGGGGTAAATATGATCACAATCGATTGCATTAAATTTTATAAGTGGTTATTTATCCTTTAATAGTACAGTACTAGTATTAAAGAGATATATTTGAATCTTCCCTATAAACTTATCATCAGGACGGACATCATGATAGCCTCTAATTGCTGATTCAGCAAGTGGATGCTGAGGTACATCCACAACATATAAAGCTTTTCCCATGGCTCAGCTCTCTTCCGATCCACTGACTAGTGAAACAAAGACAGTTGTCTTTTGAGCTCCAGCAAACCATGTTCTAAGCATAAAATAGCTAAAAGGCTGTGGCCAACTCTGAGTCATAGCTAAAAGATAGAATGATCTTAGCTTTGTACAGTTAGAGAGGGATAGTAAAGACAAATGCAGTAAATAATTAACACCCATCTCCTCAAATAACCCTTTGGCCAATCCACAGGTCAGTAAAACTGACCTACTGTTCCAGTAAATATCATATATATACATTTACGTTAGGGACCATTGAGTAAGTTCCTGTACTGCTGAAAAAGGTATATATTCTGCCTGGAAAGGAATGATATCATCTCCTAAGAGCTGTTTCTGATGGGCCATGAGTCACAAAAGGAAGCTACAGTTAGATTTTGCTCCCAATTCCACCCTCTAGAACAGTGCAATTGGGAAAGAAAAAGATGTAAAGAACATTGAACAAGGCAGAGTCGTCCAACCCAGGTTCCCCACTTCCTCTTTCAGTATACTGAACAAGTCACTCACCCTGTGGGGCTCAGGGTCCCTAACTAAAAGGCTGCATGATGCGTCTTACCTGCTTCATCCCACATTTGATGAAGGAAGCTCCTCCCAATGCTTATTTTTATCCACAGATGATGTAATCATTCCCAAGCTTCAGGGTCAAACTTTCTAATACTTAAAGTCTTTCTAACTCAATGTCCAACACAATTACTACCTTAAAAGTGCATGCTCCCTCCAAGGCAGAATGCTCGACTGGGTCGGAAAGGTGCTGGCAAGGTCCCTGAAGTATTTGTCCAGGGAAAGATAGCTCTGTGTTCACTTAGTTTTTGTAGTTGTCGCTATTGCTTGATTGTTTTTTAGTCTGATGTCTTTGCGGATCAAAAATCCAATGAGCATACTGTTCACATCTACACATGAGATGGTTGGGGAGGTGCCACATCAATGCCAAATGTTAGGAAGATTTGGTGTAAGCAGAAGTATGCACTGGAGAGTGTATTCAAATCAACTGTATCTCCCATGCAGATTGGAATCTGTATCTCTATGAAGACCAACACGAGCGGTTGGAGGATGGTTCAGTGGTTAAGAGCACTGGTTGTTCTTGCGGAGAACCTGAGTCCACACTGATATTGTGGCTGGCAATCATGTATAATGCCAGTTCTGGGTAGTACAGTGCGCTCTTCTAGATGGTATGGGACCAGACATGTATGTGGATATGGTACACATAAATGCAGGCAGGCACAACATCCACAGACATAAAACTAATTTAAAATAAAAAATAGTAATAAGAATAGTCTATGTAAGATATCACTTAGATGTCAGAAAGGACCAATACAAATTTTATAAGAGTACCTATTTTCTAATAATCTGTTAGACTTTTTTAGCACTTAAGGCAGAAAATGAAATCTGGCTTTCTCCCACAGTTGTCAGCAGTGAGCAACATCTACATCCATTCAGCCCTGAGTTCTACTGGAAATCAATCTTTAAAATGCTCATCTGTCATAACTATCCAACAAGAAAATTTCAAACAAGCAGAAACTCCTAAATTTTAAGCCTTATTTTATTAGTGACTACCAACAATTATGACCCATTACTATATGTGTAAAAAAATAAAATGAACTAAACTATGAGATAATGCAATATCACTTAATTTTTTTTTACTTAAGCTTTCTTGAAAAAACACTTTTTTAATTATTTATTTACGTCCTAAATGTTGCTTCCACTCCCAATCTCCCCTCTCAGATTTTTTCACCCCATCACCCCTCCCCTTCACCTCTCAGAGAGTGCTCTACTCACCCAGTGTCATATCCCCTTCCCTGGGGCCTCAAGTCTCTACAGGATTAGGTACATCATCTCCCACTGAGGTCAGACAAGGTAGTTGTCCTCTGTTACATATGTTCCAGGGACCAGCCCTTGAGGTTGGTGGCTTAGTCTCTGGGAGCTCCCAGGGGTCCAGGTTAGTTGATATTGTCTGTCTTCCTACAGGGTTGTCATCCCCTTCAGCTCTCTCATTCCTTCCCCTAACTTCCCCAACCTCAGTCAAATGATTGGCAGTAAGTAACTGTATCTGTCTCAGCCAGCTGCTGGTAGAGTCTCTGATGCTTTACCCCGGATGCCCCTGGGGTAGGGCTGGAGCATCTTCTCAGAGGTGAAGGGGAGGAGTGATGGGATGAAGAACTCTGGGTGGTGGGACCAGGAAAGGGGGCAACATACAATATACAATTCGACAACAAAAGGAGATCAAGGGGATACAAATTGGAAAGGAAGAAGTCAAAATACCACTATTTGCAGATGATATAAAAGTATATATAAGTGATCCTAAAAATTCTACCAGAGAACTCCTAAACCTGATAAACAGCTTCAGTGCAGTAGCTGGATATAAAATTAACTCAAACAAATCAGTGACCTTTCTCTACACAAAGGATAAACAGGATGAGAAAGAAATTAGGGAAACAACACCCTTCA
>NC_034598.1:85663169-85694325 GCF_900095145.1 Mus pahari | reverse complement strand
TGGCAAATATAGAAGTGGATGCCCACAGTCATCTATAGGATAGAACACAGAGACCCCAATGGAGGAGTTAGAGAAATTACTCAAGGAGCTGAAGGGGTCTGCAACCCTATAGGTGGAACAACAATGTGAACTAATCAGTACCCCCAGAGCTCGTGTCTCTAGCTGCATATGTAGCAGAAGATGGCCTAGGTCAGCCATCATTGGGAAGAGAGACCCCTTGGTCTTGCAAACTTTATATGCCTCATATAGGGGAACACCAGGGCCACGAAGTGGGAATGGGTGGGTAGGGAAGCAGGGGCAGGGGGGGTATAGGGGACATTCGGGATAGCATTTGAAATGTAAATGAAGAAAATATCTAATAGAATCATTCTTTTAAAAAAGAGTTCTAGACCTGGCCTCTATCTTCTAATCTGATGACTCAACCACAGGAACCTCCTTGGCCCCTGGAGATCTACTTGGGAAACCCAGAGAGCCTTCTCTCCACCTTGTCTCCCTCAGCTCACACAGTGTCACAGCTGACTACCTAGGCTGTTCTCTGACTTTTGGACCCTGTTTCCTTTCCCCCCCCTTTCTCCAACTGAGCTCTCTCTTAGAAGCATTGCTGTGCCCCATTAGAATGCCTTCCCTTTCCTGTGGGCTTTCTAAAGTCCTCTGTATCACAGTCCTTACCATATTGAATAATAGTGTCTTCTCTTAAAGTGAAAGTTCAGCACTTTATATTATATCTATATTTTTGCATCCCTAAGACCCCCTAGGGAAGGGCCTGATTCGCAACATTTTATTCAAATAAATCAGCAAGCTTCTGTGTCCAATAACACCTTAGCAGGTGTTTAAAAACACTAAACAGATCAATACACTTACCTGCTCTGGGTACACACATCAAGACATGGACTACAAGGTAAGCAAGAAACATATGTAAAGGTTACTGACTCCAATAACGACTTCTGTGCACACTATTATGAGAAATGAATTTGCTTTTCCCCCCTGACATTGTCACATTTTCTACCTGATAAATGGTGGCCTCGGGCACTGGGCCTGCTGTCACTAATTGAAACGTGTTCTTCTATATTCAGCTTCGGTTGTTTTGTTGATTCGAGTAGCACCTTGTTTAATTAAATGATGTAAGCACTGAGTTATATAAGGGAACCAAACCTCCACTAGGAAATTCAAGAGGGCCTTGTGGCAGGACCAATCAGCATTTGGTAAAAGTAAGTGACTGAGTGTACAGGCAGCACCAGGTGAAATAAGAAAAACTCATATTATTATCCTCTTGATAGCTGCCTGCAGCCATATGTAGATGCAATTATATTTTACATGTGAGTATTCTCTGATACACTGTAATGAAAAACTTGGCCAGTAAGTAAAACAACTTCCACATGGGAAAAACAGCACAAGTGAACCAATTAATCATGTCTGCAAATTGCAGTTAAATGATCAGTTCCCTTGACTTTACTAATCATGCAACTAATATAGATATTAGATTTGCTTCTCCAAAATCTCCACGGTAGTTTTTGTATTTGAGACTTCGTAACATTAAACCAATGATGTCAGAAACAGAAAGAGTACCGAGGAGAGCGAATGTAGATGTTCAAATCTGAAATCTTCCATCCTCGTGGTTCTTCTATCTTAGACTCTTTAAGCCTTCCCAGTGTGATTAAGAAAAGACTCAGTTCTTTTCTATACACTGTGTTGATCTAAGATATTGTCAGTCACCCAAAGTGAATTCAAAATATATAGACAAAAGGCACATGCCAGATACTTCACAAGACATGCAGGATGCAAATAAGTAAGACACATCCTTCCCTGGTCATACTCTCAGGCAAGCTGAGATCTAGCCAGGTCTGCCCTGCTGCCCAGGAGCCTCTGCTTTCATGTCAGATTTTGGTACTTGCAGCAATGTACTGAAGGATGTCCTTGCACATTTGAGTTTCCTGTTAGACCATAAGACCTCAGAAGCAAAGGCTGCACTGTGTTCATGAATTATCTCCATGACCTGGTTCTTCCTTGCTGGGACCTTTGGTGGAACAGTTGGTGCTCTTATCCACTGTATCTCTCTGGGACTAATCTGCTCCTTTCTTACATCTCTGATTTCATCCACAATGGCTTTTCCTCTGGCCATACTGACTTCTTCCCTGGTTCTCGGTGTGCCAAGGAAACACATGACTCAAGCCTTGCTCTCCCTGTTTTCTCTGTCCTGGTTATTCTTCTCCAAGTGCCCTAGCTCTATCTCTTCCATCAGCCCCTTTTCAAAGCCCCCTTCCTAGTGAGACCTTCTCGAACAGTTTTTTTGGTGTTTTGTTTTGTAATTGTAAATCCTGAACCATGCATGTTCTATCGCTCTGTCATGTCTTACTGGTCTCCACACTGCACCTCACTAACCCAGACTGGATTTCATTCATCTTCATGGTGGTCTGTCTCATTCCCCACAATAGAAAAGCTCCCAGAATACAGAAGCATTCATATGCCTACAAACACATATTCAGCCTTAATTAGATGCTGGTACATGTGTAATAATGAATTGATAAATATTTGATGGATGGAGTATAAGGGCACCAAAATTAGCATAATATAATCTATGTTCTCAAAATTAAAATTAAAGGGTTGAAAGACAAAATTGATGGGGAGTATTTGGAGTGATCAGCAACATCCCTTCCTCATTCTCTCAGCATCCAGGCTTCCTTAGGAGGCCTCTCTGTCTCTGGAATAAGGGGATGGTAAGCCAGGTGCTAGGGCAGTTAAAGAGAAGACCCTTCCACTCAATGCCTGGGTACAGTTGGCAAGAGCCCACTCTGCATCTCTCTTCCTATTACAACTTGAACAACAGCAGAAGCAACAGCTGGAGATTCATCTTAGCAGCAGCTTGCTCATCAGAAGCCCTTGCCGGGACACTGTTCATCAGCTTCTGTGTTCTTCACAGTGCCAGACCTCCTCAGTTCCTATCCATGTCCAGTCCCACTTCTCCGGCTCACTGGAGTCTCTGGTGAATCCCATGAATGACCCATCACCTCCCACTAATTCTCTGTTTATGCACCACTCAAGCAAAACCATTTGTGTTATTTATATGCCTCAGATCCTGATAGTACATCGGGAGGAGAGAATAGTTCTGAACAATATCTACAAAGTGGCAAATAAGTTTGTCTGAGAAGAGGATGTGATCTCCACAGACTCCAAGAGTCATCATCGGTTCTTGACTTTGGATACTGGACAGAAGGATCTGGATGTGCAGGAAGGAGTAAGGCACTAAGGCAAGGAGGATAAAACAAGCACTTTAGAATCCCACACTGTAGCCGGGTCCTCTGCAGGACATCTTCCTCAAGTTACTATGACGAACTGGACAGAGGGAAACTTAGAATCAGATAAGATAAAGAATGACCTTAAGGATTCTATATAAGACTTAGAAAGATCAAATGAAGAACAGAGAAACAAGAAAGTCGGAGGGCTTTGAAGAAAACCCAAGATTGAGTCAGAGGTGGTGGGGAGTAGAGCATCTACTACTAAATGCTCAGGATGCGACTGTTCATCTCTAACTGCGGTTCAGGAAAGGAAGGAAAGATAGAAATACACATCTTGTAAGAAACACTAATTTGAATATTAAACAGTGAATGTACATGAATACCCCAAGTAAATTAATACACATATATGTATATTGTAGTATCATTTGCATATTGCCCTTTCACAGAATAGTGTGTTATTAGGTGTTGGGGTTATGTGTTAAATATAAGAGAAATTAGTTTTTGGCTTTTTGTTTCTCAATTACTTAAAGCAAAAGGTAGATTTATCACTTAAATTGTATTTTCAATTTTATAAATCTTTCTGGGTTTTCAATATTGTTAACTGCATACTCCTCTTTCCCAGAGTCTTCTGGTCTTCATAAAGAAATGGGAAAGTGACTGAGCAATGCCCTGTGGTTAGGAGCACTTGCTATGGTAGCATGCAGACCTGAATTGGAATCTTCAACATCTACAGTAGAAGGCTGGCTGTACCCGTGTAAGCCTGCAACCTACACACTGTGGAATGGATATAGGCAAATCCTGTGAGCTTCTGACTCAGTAACAGACCCTGTCTCATAAAACTAAAGCAGACAGTAACAAAGAAAGATACTTGGCATCCTCTTCTGGCCTCAACACGCTTAAGCAGGTGTGCACACTTTAAAATTGTGTATCCACCATATACACACAAGCACACTTTGGTACCCTCCTCTGACCTGTACATATGTGTTTGCAAGTGGGCGCATCCACATATTTTACCTATGTGAATTCACCCCACACAGAGACATACTTTTTGAAAAAGAAAGTAAGTTTCAATCTTAAGATTTTTTTTGTTGTTGTTGTTACTTGATCAGAGGTATCCATGATAGGCAATCTGCTAGAAAGTCTAAAAGTGATTTGTTTATACAAGTATCTAAATAGGCAATCTGCTAGAAAGTCTAAAAGTGATTTGTATATACAAGTATCTAAATAGTCACTTAGCTTGTGTTGCAAGTGCTAGCTAATGAATACTTCTGTATCAGAGGTGAGTGAGATGGGTATGGAGGAAAGCAGTAGCTGAAATGGTTCCTTGGGCTACTTTGGAATCTTTAAGAGAGAATAGCTCAAAATGGCCCCAGAAAATCATTTCTGTTGTGTTGGGATGCAACTGTCTTAGCACATCTTGATAGATGAGCAGTTTTGACTCAGGTGGGTGGCCAGCTGAGGTCATTAAGAGCCTAAACAAACATCTAAGCAAGAAGCAGAGCAGAGAAATAAAAAAAAAAAAAAAACAATTAGCCTGTGTCGCTGAGCTCAAATATCCATTCCCAGCATTAGCTGCACACAGCCATGGTTACCTAAGCTTCTGAGAAACTGGCAAGTGGAAATTGGCACCTGATACCACTTCCACACGGACGGGGCTGTGGGTTACATAAGAAGACACATTGCCATGCACTGCTGGGTTTCTCAAAAAGGCATTTCGAAGAATTTACCCAGGTTTGACTCTTTGTGACTGACTCCAGCTTCTCTCCCTGTCCATCATTTGTCAAAGGCAGTTTTAGTCATGGGTTTCATAGAAAGTTTTCTTCCATTGAACAAGGAGTAAGTTAGGATTGGAGAGGGCTTCTGAGGTCCCAGAAATGGAAGGCCAAATAAATGTCCTGGGAACATGGTAAGTGGATCTTGGAGAATTCCACAGAGGGTGGGGAGGGTGAGATTTCTTGTATTCAGCACCTGCACCCACAGCTGGACAGCACAACAGCTACATAAGCACCTAGATCATTGGACCTCAGTTCCAGTCCTGGCTCAGACACAGTAACAGACTCAGGTACTGAATAGAAGAGTCAGAGCTAAGTGACAGAGAGGCCATCCAGCCATGTGAAGCACTTGTTTCCTGACACCCAGGACAGGGGGAAACCCCATGTGATGATTTGCATATGCTCAGCCCAAGAAATGGTGCTATTAGAAGGTGTGGCCCTGTTGGACTAGGTGTGTCACTGTGGTTGTGGTCTATAACACCCTCATCCTAGCTGCCTGGAAGCCAGTATTCTTCTAGCAGCCTTCAGATGAAGATGTAGAACTCTCAGCTCCTCCTGTGCCATGCCTGCCTGGATACTCCCATGCTCCCAACTTGATGATAATGGACTGAACCTCTGAACCTGTAAGCCATCCCCAATTACATGTTGTTTTTATAAGAGTTTTCTTGGTCATGGTGTCTGTTCACAGCAGTAAAGCCCTAACTAAGACATCTCACTTGGGCACAACCTTATGGAACCACAGTTTTATTCCACTAAATATATTTGGTTTAGTAAGTATGTGCTAACATCTATGGTTGGCCAGACATAGTGAGACACAATTGTAATCTAGCATTTGGAAAGTAGAAGCAAGAGAATCTGGAGTTCGAGATCACCTCCTTTATAAAGTGAGTTCAAAGCCAGCTTTGACAACCTGAGATCCTGTCTCAAAACAAAATAACAACAAAATTTCCCTGTGTTCAAAATTTCTGATACTCTTTTTCTTTCTGCCAGCTTTATCACCACATAAGTGGAAGCCAGTGCTGTCAATCCATGTTCTTCCCACTGTGTCCCCATTAATCCCATTAAAGCATAAGTATATTGTACAATAGACACACACATACATACACACACACACACACACACACACACACACACACACACACGAGAAGTGCTCATTTGGTTTCTTTACTCCCGGGACAACTTACCCCAAAACTCAAAAAGCAAAAAGAGTCAACCCAGAATTACAGCAAATTCCACCAGAGAAAAACTTCTTTTTAAAGGCAAAGTTTTCAGGCACCTTCTGGAAGCCTGATAAACAAGTGTCAACATGCTCAAAAAGACTTATGCAAGACACCTGGAACCCGGAAAAAAAACATAGCTAAATGTCACTCATGCAAGATATTTGTATCAACCTGGAGAAGTCATCCAGTGCAGTCTGACAGCTTTTAAAATGTCACAGTGTTTTCTATCAAGTGCTTTAGTCAACAGCCATAGGGTCCTTACAGACTTGCAAAGATCAGTTCAAAATGGCATATTCAGACAATGTAGTTCTTCGTACGAAGACGCTGTAGCAAAACAAGTTATATGCTCACTAAAGTTTAAAACATACGATACACTTACATTATTCTTATGATAATCTTGATGTGTAGATCATATCTATTTTCCACAGGAGACAGGCTTCTACAGAGTATCTAGAAAAGCATGTGGCACACTGATTGGGAGAGGAGAAAGTCAACCTCTTAAAAAATAAATCTATATGCTATGTGATCCATGTGGATAATTAAGCTTAAAGCGGATTCAATGCAGCAGCAAATGAGTAAAGTCATAACCTTTGCAATGGCTTGTAAGTATTCTCAAGTAGATAGGGAGGTGTGGGGCGTATTATCTCTGCCTTCGGCTACGGTGACCGAGAAGCATCTGGAATGAGATTCCAGCTAGAGCAGAAGGATGCCATAGCAGCACAGGCCAAAGTGGAGAGGTTGGATGACAACAGCATATTCAACATGGCAGCCCCAGGGGCAGTCCATCTGCTGTAAGGGAGGAGAATCACAATGGGAAAAGGGCAGGTGAAGATGTTACCCAGGTGAAAGAAAGGTATGTTAAGCTCACATAGGAGAATCAGCCTCGGTTCATTCCAGGGGCATATGGAATACTCAAGCAGAGAAATCCAATGGACTCCTACATCCTGTCTAAGGCACCGTGAGCAGTATTCACCCGCTTGGAAAAAGCAGAATTTCCTGTGATTAATCTTCAACAACTTTCCCTTTTGCAGATGTCTTGACATTGTTTATAAAAGAAAGTAGAGAAAGCATGACTTCCCACATCACCTTGTAACTCTTAATAAATATCCTGTACATGAACAGCAACATATGTTCTTTCAGACATGGGATCTGACAGGTGAAAGAAGCAGCCAACGCCTCCACAGTGAGAAATGTCTTGGGAGACAGAGTGATTTAAAGGGTTATGAAGTGGAGTTGGAGAAATGGTTCAACAGACAAAAGTGTTTGCTGCACAAGCATGAAGGCCTGAGTTCAAATCCACAGTGTCCATGTAAAAACCCAGGTATAGACACATGAATACCTGCAACTTCAGCACTGTGGGGGTGGAGACAGGAGGATTGAACCCCTAGGATTTCCTAGATCGGCTAGCTCCCGGGTTAGAAAGTAGCCCTGTCTTAGGGTACTAAGGCAAAGAGTGACACCTCATGTCTTCTTTGGGCCTCACCAAGTATACTGAATAGAATTCACAAGCACGTGCACATACACTACACAAACACACACACACAAACACACACACACACACTTTATAAAAATAAAGATTACAGAGTGCTTAGATATGCATACTTTCACCTTTCTATATAATGTCACATGATTTGAAAAATGTACTAGTATGTTTTATGGCCAAGAGCCACCCAGTAAACTAATGTACTCCCTAATATCACACATTGTCTTTAAGTCAGGTCTTAGAATGTAAAACCATGACCATTCTTTACCATAATGGAGCTTCTCACATGGACAGTAGACACACACCCTCTGAAGTACCGAGATGATGCTAGACATCTGGGGTCTCAGCCCAGCTGAGGGATTCTCAGGGGAAGAGAGTCATTTTTTCTGGGGTTGTAGCCACTGGTAAGTTGTCTGTGGTCAGCCCAGCACCCCATACCCATGCACAAGCTAGGAATCCTTATTAAACTCAGTGGATTACTAGAAAACGGAATGGGCAGAAAGTAAAAGAAAGGCATGAGAGGAGGGCATGTTTCATATGTGTGTGTGTGTGTGTGTACACATGTGTGTGTGCACATGTGTGTGTGTGTGTGAAATTGACAAAAAATAAAAATTATTTTAAAAAAGAAGAGAAAGTATCACAGAAGGACAGATAGTTTTACATGTGTTTCACATATCATGGACTAGTTTCTATAAATTATTACATATCATATATCATACTTAACACTTTTACTGGGAGTCAATACCTATATACAGTGATAGTCACTATGCATACGTATATAATATATGTACATACATAAACACACAGTATACACATATATACATATATATGTAGGAATAATTTTATGGGATGGTAATTATTATCCTCATTGAATGGGTAAGGAAAGGGAAAACTAAAAATCAGTTACTCACCTAAGTGTAATTTTAAGTCAAGTTCTATAAGATCAAATAGACTCACTTTAATTACTGTAACAACACACATAGGTCCATTATTTCTACCAACTAATATGTTTTAAGAAAACAAGATACATGTCTTATCACATGCATGCTATGAATATTTTGTCATAACTGAAAATAACCAAAGTTTAAACTAAGGATCTAACAAGCTGCTGGAAGAGATAGAACTGTCTGCACGCCTTTCCAGTCCCATTTCCTACCCCTTGTCACTTTCTGGTTTCTGTTTTAGTCTTCATGTGGATACTGGCTTTCCCATTACCTTCACTGCAATCACATATAAATAACATAAAGGGTGAACTGGTTCTACATGTGCTTTTTTTTCCTAACTAAAACAGCATAAAACTGAAAAAAAAAAAACCTGGACAGAACAAGAGATCATATGCATAGGCATGAGTCATTTTGAAAATCGTCTTTCTAAATCCTCTCTGACACACACACTGGCTGATTCACCTCGGTCTTCTATGCTTTTCAGGAAAGTGGGGAGATGCTAAGCAATAAGGAAAATGCTGGAAAGATCCAGCGCCTGGTCCCCCCAATGTGAGTCACTGCCCTTTAGCAAATGGATGTCTTCATCTGGGACTAAAGGTGCGGAACCAAATATACCCATAATCCATTAATCATGATGGAAAGGGGGAGGGGTGGTGGAAATACTAAATGAATGAATACATCACTCAAATGCAAAAAAACAAATATAAGGAAATGCCCCGAAGGTACTCAGCTTAGACAACTTGCCATGCCCCACACTCTGAATCCTACCCTGAAATGAATGGTTAGCACCCCATAGTGGCTGGCACAATTTATCAAATCATCTTTATCATGAGCATGTTTCCAAACCCTGTTTCCTGAACTAAAGCCCAGGAGAGAACACAGTTCAACCCACTTGCAATGACTTGAGGCAGGTATCCCTCTCTTATCTTGACACCACTAGAAGCCTTCAGCTCCCCTGGGACACATATGTTATAAATGGGGGTGGACAACAAAAACAAGAACAGGATAGGGAAACTTGCTTCCTCTAGAACATCTGCATCTACCTCAGTATGCCAAAGTATGCTCTGTTTTGTATTAGAACCCTCGCCATAAGTCATCCAGTGCAAAATTACTTCCCTTTTCTAAGGATTAATAATCTAAGAGAATAAGAGATGTGTCATTGGTAGCATCAGATGTCGGAATGGCGCTCTCCCCAAATTATTCACTGGTGAACATGCTTCTATTCATTCAGTAGATTGATAAACATCTAATGAGTTCCTACTATGTGCCAGAAATTACTCTGCATAAAAGAACACATAAAATATGGTCAACTTAAACACGGTTTTCCAGATTGCAGACATGTTAAGAGTAAAACTAAAAGTGGTGTAGACAAAACTACATGCTACAGGAAACCAGGGAGAATATCAGTGAAAATATCTTTGAGTAAAGCCATCAAGAACATGTAGAAATGATCCCTGTAGATAATGATGGTATGATCCCTTTGGACAGAAGCTGGTATAAAGGCCCCATAGCAAGAACATTCGGTGTGTTCGGGAATCATCAAAATGTTCTGTGGTTTAAGTGAAGTGCCACAGAGGGCATGGGCTCAGTGAAGTGCCACGGAGCAAGGGAGGGGCATGGGCTCAGCACAGATATCCATGCCTCTTAAATGGCTGTGTCAGGACCTTGGCTTCTACTGAAGCAGCAAGTCACCCAGGATTCTAATGGCATTATGGCTAATGTGCTCAGAAGACTTTGGAGAGCATGGAAAAGGGACAAGACATAAGAAGATGACCAGGAACAGAGACATGGTGGTCATGCACAGAAGGAGGGTCCTAGTAAGGTGGCGAACATTGATATGATTCTAAATACATTTTAAGGGTAGAATCAATGTATATAGATGATGAGGGAAAGATTACATCAAAGATTCATTGAGTAACAAGAGTGTGGCCTACCCCCTGGGCCTTAGGGGTGGTTTGTTTGTTTTGTTTGTTTGTTTGTTTTTGTTTTATTTGTTTGTTTTTTTTAATTTGGGGAGGGGATTTTTTTGTCTTATCAGGTTTTTGTTTGACTTTCATTTTTTGTGAGGGATTTTTTTGAGAAAGAGAAAAGGATCATGAAGTTGGGTAGGGAGATAAGAGAGGATCTGGGAGGAGTTGGGGATAGAGGAAAAACATAATCAGAGTATGTTGTGTATAGTTAAACGAAAGGCTGGGTGTGGTGGTGCACACCTTTAATCCCAGTAATTGAGAGGCAGAGCAGGATCTCAGTGAGTTCAAGGCCAGCCTTGTCTACACAGAGAGTCCCTCAATAACCAAGGCATTGAGAGACCATGTTTCAAAAAGACAATTAATTGACTTAATGAATGAAAATATCTTTTTAAAAAAGAAAGAGGGCCATATTAGGGGACCCAGGTGATGTTGGGTAGGGAAATAAGAAGCATATGTAATTGCTTCGTGCATATATGTATAAATGTCTCAAAGAAGTTATTTAATATTTTAATGGCATTGCCAGACTGCAGGCAGATGTGATGGAGAAAATAACAGGAACTCAGTTTTAGCCAAGGCAAGCTTTGGGACGTCTACTGAGCACCCATCCTTGAAAATTCCAATAGCAATAAATGTTCTGGGTAGGTTTTTAATCAATGCAAGCACAGCATTAGGGTTGAGAATGGGGTGTACTTAGATGGAAGAAATCCCCTCTACAAATTTTCATCCAAACACCAGGCTCCTAAACACTTTGGTACCATGGACAGCGCCTAGCACAGTAGATACCAAGTACAAACAGAACAGAGTTGAAGCCATCATATCCATGAATAAGATTAGTTGAGCTCCATACATCAATGTTAATGGCTGCTTCTGGGTTTCTGTAGACATTCATAAGCTGCATCCATCAACACATTATTATACTGAATGTATGAGCTTTGTGATCTCTCTGTGGGTAAACACCATTTTCCTTGTATTTTTTTTCTTTTCAATTACACCTTCAAAGATATTTATACTTCTGACTTTAAACACACATTTTAGAAAATCTGCCTATATATATTCCTACACTGCTGTCTCTCTAGTTGTTTTTCATATTCCGATTCAGATTTTCACTTTGCTACACAGTATTTTGTTATACAAATTGCCAAACTCAGCTATGCCCATTATAAGATGGCATATCAAGCAAGACAGAGCTGAGGAGTGTGCATCTAATCCACCCAGCACCAGAGCTTGGCTGAGTTATGAATGCTTAGATCCCACTGGCTAATTACTGATTAGTCCAGATTCCTTGCTGATATACATCCCAAGGCTTTGATGAGAGCTACTATAGTAAAGTAATTTGTGTAATTTAAGTGTTTTCTGCAATTTTAAGGATAATAACAAAAATAATAGGTGAACATATCAGTACCATAATTGAAATGTTCAGTCATCATATGAAGAGAAGGACCTGAGGCTCACACCGCGCCATTTCAAGGAGCTATAAACCAATGAAGGTATGTCTTAAGTCATTTGCTAAATGAAATTATTGTTAAGTATATGGTAATATATTGATGCCCACAATTAAGTGCTCTAATTTTTCACAAAAGGTGAGATGCTGGTTACTGAAGCCCTACTCAAGGCCTAATTATCTAGCTGAGACCCTCAGTTAGTGAGGTCAGTACACTCCCCACTTGTTCTTAGAACTGAGTTCTTCTGTCTTATCTATCATGACAGAGTTGTTCAGTCCTTTGGCTATGTGTAACTGTTTATCTGGATGGTATAGGGTAGCTTGATGCCATTAGGGAATTCTGAGTATCATTTACTATTTCTTTCAAATTACACATCAATAAGTGGGAAAATATATATTTCAAAGTAGTTAAAGAATCAAATTAAATCAAATCAATCAAGATTCTGGCATAGCCAGGACCACATCTAGTCTTCAATAAGCATAAGTTTGCCAGATAATAATAATAATAATAATAATAATAATAATAATAATAATAAAAACTAGGTAGCCAAACTGAGCATTGTTTTCTTTAGAGGATATGTCGAATACACAGACAGTTGAGAAATACATAGTCCTGTGTCTGCAAATGATACCAGTGAAGTTAATTTGATGATACGAAGTAAAAAAAGAAAAAATGATGATGATAAAAAAAAATACCAAAACACAATGTTTTGTAAGAACCAGATTAGATTTATAAAGGTTTTCAACAGAAATATATAGATAACTAGCAAAAGAATGCTTTCTCTTCTTGTGACATTAAAAGTCTTTTTGAGGCCTGAGGGGATAGTTCAGAGTATAATTTGCTTGAGTTTGATCACCAGAACCCATGTAAAAAAATCAGGCATTGTTTGAAAATAGAGACAGGTAGCTCTCTGGGATTTGCTGGTCAGCTAGCTTAGCCTAGTTGGTGAACTGCAGGCCAATGAGAGACCTTGTCTCAAAAAACAAGGTAGATGATCATCTTGAGGAATTGCATTCACATATAAACACACACACACACACACACACACACACACACACACACATACAAATGTGCACACCGCCTTAAGTCCTTTTAAAAGCAGATATCAACAAACATATTTTAAAATAAAAGAATGCACAAATACAAAAATTGCTTTCTTTCTCCATGGATCTACTTAATCTGTCAGTATTTCAACCAAAACAAATTATATGCATGGGAGTTTCTATGACAACTTAGTTTTCTGGTCCATGAAGCAATTTCCTCTGTGAAGAAAACATTCAGAGCTCTGGTTACCTCATTGATAAGATCTTCCCCAGTAGCTGCCAATGTTGCTTTATGTAACATTTGAATGTTTAGGATAATTTATGCCCATCTGTGACAAGTTGGCATTATCCAGAATTTCATTTCTGCTGAATACCAGCTACTATGATACTGTTTTCAAGTCCAGAAGTCATTTCGTGCCCGTTTGAAGAAAACATATTTAGAAAAACCCACAAACATACAAATCTAAACTAAATAGAATATTTGGTTAGAATTTTATATAAACTTTGCAATACTGGTTTGGTCTTCCTTTTTTATTGTTACTTGTTCAAATTCCTAACAAAATTTCAGAATCTTGGAGTTGGCAAATTTATTAGTTTCCAGGTCACTGCTGTGGCAAAGGCAGCATACAGGAGTGAAGGTCTATATGGAATTCAAGGACACGGTGCATCATGGGAAGGAAAATATGGCAGCTGCAGCTTAATGCAAACGGTTACATCATGTTTGCAGTAGGGAAGAAGAGTGGAGATGCTTGTATACTCAGCTCGCTCTCTGCTTTTTTTCCCGTCACAGCTCCCACCTCACAAAATGATGGTACCCACAGGTCAGGTGGGTCTGACCAAAATGATATTTCCCAGCCATGCCCAGAGGCTAATCTAGTCCACATAATACTTCACAGACTTGAGGAGAAGCTTATCTCTTGGGTGATCCTTTCAAAGTGAACATATTAACAGCCATAGGAAGTAATTTTTAATAAGTCTCACTCATTTCCCTCCCTCCTTCCCTCCCTTTCTACCTCCCTCTGTCTATCTCTCTGTCTGTCTCTGTTTCTGTCTGTTTGGGTGAGTCCTCTTCATAGTATACTCTCATTCCAGAGCCTCAAAATCTCCCGTGTGTGTGTTGCAACTCGGTGGTTAAGAGTACTGGCTGTTCTTCCTGAGGATCCAGGTTCTATTCCCAGCATCCCACATGACAATCTACACCCATCTGTAATTCTAGTCCCAGGAGATCTGATACCTTCTTCTGGCCTCCTCAAGCATCAGGCATGCATGTGGTGCACAGACATATATATATGGGCAAAACACATACACATATAAAATAACAATTAGAAAAATAAACATGGAAAGTACCAAATGGGGTCTATGGAATTAGTCAACCACTGGTATAGCATGCATGAGACGCTAGGTACAACAAAAACAAGCTCTGTGTTGTGAGAAATAAGTTGAAAATAATCTCATATATTCTTTATGATGATGTTATTTTTCAACTCTCCAATTTGCCTACTGGCACTCGGAAAAATATTGAAGAATACTATAAGAAACCATCTTTCAATGGTACTTCTTGTGACTAAACTTATAACATTTTTATTCCTATTGTCTAACTAGTAGGCTACTGTTTGAAAAATCCAATTACTGTTCTATATGCAAACTGTTCTACTACAGTACATATTTATGTAAGTTGTAACTGCTTACCGGTTCATCAAATACACACTGTGCATGTATAATAGCTCATCCTACAAAAAGATTTTGTTGCAATGGCTACCTGCGGAGTTATTTCAAACTACAGGACAACTACAGCTTTTAGATCTAAGTATTCCTTAGAGACTACAGTTCCATCCCAAGCAGCTAATGGGTGGCAAAAGTAAAAGAAAATTTTTGCAAAAATAAAATTTATTGACTTACTGGAATGAATGAGCTTAAAAATGGTTTCACATAGAATTGTTTGAAAACACTTTGTGGCATGTATTTCTAGCCTAGGAAGATACAGAAAGTCTTTTTCATGTTCCCAGAGTTCCATCCAATACACAAATAGAAAAATCATAGAATATGCCCCAACCCTCTTATAAACAGAGACCAAAGGGAAAATGGGGATGTGGGAAAGGAGCAGGCATTTTGGTGTTTAAATGACAAGAGTCATTGCCTTTCATCTTTATGTGAAATAAATTAATCCATTTAATTCTTTTGGTTACCTAATTATAGATGACTTCTTGCTTTTGATATAGAATTAGAGCCTGGCTTATCACAGAATTTGCCACATATGTAAATTAATTTAAACTATAAAACAAATTATTCAACTGGAAATTTACTAATGTGGTATATAGTAAAAATTTATATTCCTGTATCTCAGATGACATTGAGCATAGGCAGAATCACCATGAAGTCTCTACAGTATTGTGAGCCATCTGTAAAAGTCTATGATTTAAAAAAATAACTTTTTGAATGTGAAAAATGATTGAATTTTGTTAGTGACAGTGTTGTTGGTACAAAAAAGAGAAAAAAATATAAAAATACAGAGCATAGTAGGGTGTAGTGAGTGATGAGATCTGCAAAGGTGGAGATAGAGCAAATTCTCCAGCTCAGGGAAAAGAAAATCAAACAGACCAGAGAGAGAATGGGTAAGAGCAGAGCATCTGAAACTCTTTGCCAGGCCCTGATGGAAGCCAAAGTCTCTTTTCCCACCGGAGTCTTCATCACCTTGACCTGGCCTATCAAGCTATAAATTATGGCTGATCAGATTTAAGGTTCAGGGCTGTTCCTCTTCCCAGTAGCTGAGATGATGTTCTTTCTTTCCCTCCCCCCTCCTAATTATTGGTTTTTTTTTTAATACTGTATTAGAGATACTTCATGTATGTCTCTGCCTTGGTGTGTGTGTGTGTGTGTGTGTGTGTGCACATGTGCACACATGGGCACATGTATACATGTGCATATATGCCTGTATTTGCACACATGTTATACATGTATATGTGTATGAATGTGTGTGTGCATGTGTGTACATATGTGGTATACCTGCATATATGTATATGTATGCATATATGTATACATGCTCGTGTGTTTGGATGTTTGTATATGTGCAGGTGTATACATATATGTATGTGTATATGTCCATGCATGTGTGTCTATGTGTGCATGTGTGTGTGTGCATTGTGTTATGGTGTGCCTGCATGTGTATTTGTGCGCGAGTATGTGTGAGTGACTGTATATGCATGTGTGTGCATATACACCCATAGGAAGGCTCTTGCTAAGTCTCAAGATAAAGACTTTCTGTCATGTGCACACTGCTAGGTATGTATTTTCTCCAACTAAAGTAGTAAGATATAAGACTTGGGTTGGAACTTTCAGAAAAGAAGGAAAATAGAGCTGTTACATGCTGACTAGGCATCCAGACTGACTAAATTCTCTTTTAATCCAATCTGGACACCTTTATGGTTTAACCAGAAGGAAGCAGAAGCCTTGGAGTGCAGCGAAAGTATTTATTTGCTTTGGTTTTGTTTGGGTACTCAAAAAGATCCACATCTTTGGAGTTTTTTCAAAATATTTGTTTTCTAGTGTTTCATCATACCTATAGATTAAGACAGGATGCTATTGGGTGAGTGTGGGTAGGGTTTATACAACAAAGCACTAAAGAATACACAAAGTGTTTTCCCATCATGAAGAACAAGGGGTCCTGATAAAGGTGAGGGGAGATGAACACTTCATTCAGTGATGATGGATATGTCAGTGTCATTGAGGGATCTCATCAAAATTCAACACATGCTCATTGACTAACCAATTCCATTTGTAAGTATTAATAGTGACCAGTGTAACTGGTATATGCAAAGATACACAGATGCATTGTCACTGTTCATATCAGTGAAATAATTGAAACAATCTTGTTTTCACAGTAGAAGGCTCACATAAACCACAGTGCAGCTACAACACTTGTGGAAACAGTGAGGCAGTCCTATATACTTCCTAGGACATTCCTAGGATGCATAGTAGAATAAATCAATTGGAAAAACAAATTAAATCACCATATATATCTTGATGTAATTATATATTTTTAAACCTCATAATGTGATGCTGGTTCCATCTCTACTCTTTCCTCCTTGTGATCTCCCCAAGAGTGACATTGGGGGTCAGGAAGGCAAACTGGGTCATCTCACTTTTATTCTTCCATGCCATACTGGTATTTTTAACAATGAGCATGGGTAGCTTTTGCAGTTTTAAAAATGTGAGCACTATATGTACTGAACACAGTTAGAAACTTTTATCTACAAAACAGTGGAGAGAAGTCAAAGCTTCCCCCAGTGTTCCAGCCACCAACATTTATTTTCACAAATGAAGCTCATTCTATACATCACAGTTGTTTTATTAGTTCCTGAAAATTTGTTTCTAAGCTTTGATTACCCATTTGATGGCATATTAAGAGACCATATGGCAACTCACTAAACATGACTACACTGCACAAACCATTACTATAAATAAGACAGTTGACAATTACCTCCAGGGCATCCACAAATGAATTTAGGAGCCAATCAGAACAGTAATGTCCCTTCAGTTCTGACAGCCACCTGCACTTTTATTCAAAAGTGGAATGGCCATGGAAGGGCCAAACTAGGAAAATCAGCTGCAAAACTACAGATTCTCTGACTGAGAAACAAAAAAGTTATATATGCAAAAGATGTCCTAATTTGTTCAACATCTATCATTGGGTTTTTCATCAGTAATAAGATTAACCAGAGCTGGGTGTGGTGGCGCACACCTTTAGTCCTAGCACTTGGGAGGCAGAGGCAGGCAGATTTCTGAGTTTGAGGCCAGCCTAGTCTACAGAGTGAGTTCCAGGACAGCCAGGGCTACACAGAGAAACTCTGTCTCGAAAAAAAAACAAAAACAAAAACAAAAACAAAACAAAACAAAAAACAAACAAACAAAAAAGATTAACCAGGATCTGAATTAAAGAAACTATTAAAAGAACTATTCCTTTATCACTTTCCTCGTGAACATGAAAAAAAAAATTGATGTTATAACCCTACATTGCAGACCAACATCCTTTGGAGGACATTTTTGCTGTTAATCCCCGTAGAGGAAGCAAATCAGAGTCTCAACTTGTGACTAACATGTTGCCTATACACCACTTCTATTTGAGGGAGGAAATACTAACTGACAGAACAGTAGAGAAGGCATGGCAAGAGACTACTGACGGCTCTACAGCACTCAATTTCCTTTAACGTGGTAATTTAGAGTTACACTTACTGACTTAAATTTTTCTCAATTATGAGACATGCGCTTGAGTTTTCTTGAGACAGTGATGCCACAAATCTGTTTCAGCACAGAGGAAAATGAATGTTCTTTAAGCATCCACTGTTGCTGCTCTGTAAATTTTCTTCACCTAACAACATAGGATTCTTGACATAACAACCAGGGAAGGAAAGAGGAGGGACCTTTGCTTTGAAGTCTATTTTCTTCACAGATGGTAAAGAAAACAGGAGAAGTTATCAATGAGCTTCCTGGGCAGAGCCTCTTTGGTGATAAAAAGGAAGAGGGTCCAAGGAGGAAGCACAGAGGGTAAAGCCATGTGTTGTACAAGCCTGATAGATGACTTGAGTTCAGGCCCCTGAAGGCAACATGAATAACAATCCCAGCATTCCTGTGGTGAAAGAGGGTGCAGAGACAGGACACCGTCTGGAGCTTATGGGCCAGCTAGCCTGGAGAATGTGGTACAGCAGGAGAAACAACAAAATAGTCTAACTCAAAACAAGATGGAAGGTGAGAACCAACTCTCCTAAAGGTTGTCCTGAGTTCCACATGTGTTCAACACACACACACACACACACACACACACACACACACGCATGCACACATGCACGCACGCACACATGCACGCACGCACACACACACACCACATCACATCACAAAATAAAATAATTATTTTTAAAAAAGAGTAACATATTCATAGACTGAAGGATACATCTGGTTTTACATATCTAAATGAGCTGGAAAAGAGGAACAGAAAAACAGTAAGAAGTGGATTGGAGGCCAGGGATGGGGTGGAGGGGGGGCCGGCAAGGCTCAAACCCTAGTGTCTAATAGGGAAAGCTATGCCAAGGCTGCTTGCAGAGGAAGGGCCAAAGGTCTGCGTCAGAGATGTGATTTAACTGTACATGCTAGGCACCAGGGATCGGAAATAAGCAAGACAACTGCCCACCATCTAATGGCTGATTTGACGTCTAATTTGGGCAACAGTACTGAAGACCCCACTGTTCAAAGACTCAGGGAAAGCAGGGCAGAGAGGGGGGAATGGCAGAAAGCTAGACAAGAAGAGAATCCACTCTTTTCTCCATCTGCTGCCTCTTACATTGTGCATAATTTAACTCTACTGTAGAAAACATTCTAGACAGAGATTAAAAAACTCACACTTAGAGAAATATGGTTTGGATTCATGCAATTGCTTTTGAAACCTGCTCTTGGGTTTATGTCAAATTTCATTACACAGAAATATGTGTAGGTAAGCCACAACATCAGCCACCACCTTGGGTTTCAAAAACAAATACGTTTCTTTCAAGATAATGTAGAATTCTGCCAGCTCTGGTGCTCATTTGGATTTCTCGGGAGCTGTGAAGTCCAGCACACTAAGAGATCAATTTTATATCACTGACACATCTTCCTTTAAATCATAAGGACATATACATCTCTGCAAGTTACCATTTGCTTCAATACAGCTTTCAGCTAAATTATAGCATTTAAGATCTCCATCATTAAATAGCTGCACCTTCCCCTCTACACCCCCTTCTGAGTCCCACCGGTAAGTACTGGAAAGCTGTCACACTACTTAAATAATAAACATTTTCATCTATTCTGTTATTTTGTTTTTTAACAAATTCTATTTCATTGTTGTTTGGGGATGCTGGCTCAGATGGAGTGTAGAACAGTCGGTTTTGGTTAAAAATCATTCTCCCTTACTTAGATTATTTAATTCATTGAAAAAAAATCACTATAATGCTATTTAAACATCTACTTGGCTGTTGAATTCACCTAACGTCCTAATCATGATCAGCCTACATTTGTAAATGAAATAGACATAAGGAGTGTACAGAAAGCCCAGTGCAGGGACTCTGGATGAGTACTGTTGAGATTTTAGACTGATAACCTTTGCAGTTGCGAACTAATTGGAAAATCTTTGCAGTAGTATTGGCCTCTGTCCACTAAATACTAGAAATACCCTCCAGATTGTGGTAATGTACTATGTCTCCAGGTATTACCAAATGTCTGCTGAGAGGGGTAACCGCCACTCACTGAGAAGATTTGGAAGCTGGATCCGAGAGAGAGTCAGTACTTACTCAAAGTCTTAAATGTAGAGTTTGGCCTCTCGGAGAATAAAGCTAAATGGTCTAAACTATAAAGTAACTAATGCTCAAATACAGAATATTCAAATTACAGAATAATGCTCAAATACACCTGCCCAAGATGAGGCAGGTGATGGTTTAGTATTGCCAACCGAATTGGAGATTAGCTTCATCACATGGAAGTTCTGAGGTCAAATGTAGGAGTCCTTGTGACCAAGGGAAGGAAAGCTAAAAGATGCATTAAGATGCAGATAGCCAATGAGAAAGAGACCACTGAGAAGCAATACAAAAGGATATTTGAAAGGAAATGTAAGGTCTGCAGAAGCACATGACACACAATGAGACATCAAGCATGAATATAACACAAGAAAGAAAAAAGAAAGAAATCAGTCACAATTTCACCAATTAAACAGAAAATTACACCCTGCTCAAAATGAATGCTAGAGTAGTATTACTATCACTATTTTTAAGCATCTATGTTCTAAGCAGAATTTTAACTATCTGATTTAATGTGTAAAAGTGCAGGCTAATTAGTCTGAAGCCCAATCACATTCAAAACAAAAGTTGTTCTCTTGTCTAACTTTAACTTAACCTATAATCTCCATCCCCCTTGTAAAACATAAGGAGTCAGGCCCACAACTCATGAAAACTCATAGATTGCATTTACTAATTCATTTCTGTTCCCTTATTAAAATTATACCATTTTAAAGAATTAGTTCTGTCAATACCCTAAACTTTTTTTCTCCTATTTTTACTTCCTATGGTGATGATGGGGTTTTAATTAAATGCTATGCAAACCAATGAATGGTTATGTTAAAACAAAGTTGGTCTTCCTATAAAAAGTAAGTTGAGGCTTTGGAAGCACTCAGAAAGGCTGAGTCACATTTACCAAAAATATTGCTGAAGAATACCTGAAGTATGACTGGGGGAGGGGGGAGGGATCATAAAACACCATCTGAGTTCACCAAAAGTTCAATGAACTCTCTGCTCTTAGGTCACTGGTTCTCAACCTATGGGTCCTAATCCCTTAGGGGATTCCCATATCATATACACCACATATCATATATTTACATTATCATTCATAACAGTAGCAAAATTATAAAATAGTGATGAAGTGATATTATGATTGGGGCCACTACATCACTGTATTAAAGGGTCTCAGCATTGGGAAGGTAGAGAACTGCTTCTTTAGATTGGCCTAAGTCCTCAAAGGTGATGAATTCCAGGTACAGTTGATGCAAGAAAGGGAATGTAGGTGCCTGGAGAAGGCTCAATGGGTCGAGCACTTGCACAAGGGGCGAGGACCTGAGTTGGAATCCACTGAGCCCCCATGAAGCTAGAGAGAAGAGAGCAGTGTGTATCTTTAAACCCACTGCTCCTTGACTACATCAAAGGCGGAGACAAGAGAATCCAGACGCGTGGGGGTTGGGTAGCCTGCAGCAACAATGAGAAAAAAACCAAGTCCTATCTCAAAAAACATAGATCTCAAGGATAAACTTCCAAGGTTGACATGGAGTTCAAAAGCTTAATGACAGGCTGTAGTCTCTTATTCTTGGCACCTTATGCAGTTGTGGACCACTGTGTTAACTACTGTTTACTGAAAATACGAGTTTCTTTGATGAGGGTTAAGAGACTAGTATTTATGAGTATAATGATAAGTCATTAGGAATCAATTTAATATGGCATTCATTTAGCAAAATAGTAATAGTAGGTTCTTCCTTGAGTCCTATGACCTGTAGAGTCACAAGTTCTTAGCTTGACAATGGTGTCACATATAGAGCCAGATTTAAATCCAATTAGAAGGTAGTTGGTTACTACCATGACATTAATGCCCCTATTGCACCAGGGGGTGCATCTTTAGGCCAGTTGTTAGTGATACTCTCAGGGTTCCATTCACCTCCAGCTTTGCGGGCACCTTGCCTACTTACATTTACTCTCTAGACTTTGGTTGTAAACAGAAGCATTCCTATCATCCCCAAACTAAATGGCCCATGTCCACTCCTCACCGCCTCCTTTCATACCACTTCCCACAACAGGACCTTTACACACACACACACAGCCCCTTCCATCGGAAATACTATTGCACACTGAAATGAGGAACATCTATTCACTTTTCAGATTGTCATGTAATGCTCATTGAGGGATTCCCATAGAATGTTCCCCATGCATTCTTTCTCATGCCTTCTGCTTCATTATTCAGAGTAATGATCACCATTCAGAATCATGTACATTTGGCAATGCTGTTGGCTTTATGCATCTATGTGCTGTGATTTCCACAGGGCTGAGACTGAGCATATCCACTACTGTGTGCCCACCAAGTAATATCTTATCTGGCACACAGTAAGTGTTCATGTCCATTTTAAAATAAATCAACGAGAAATATTTTGACATGTGTTTAATAATTATAATATATACTTTTAGTGCTTTGGGAACATGGAAAGAAGAACTGAGTGTTTACTTAAACAGGGCTTAAAAATTATTTCACTGTCTTCAACATATCATCAAGCTTTGCTCTTTGTTAGCCATAATCCCATCTTCCAAGTAGCTATTGCAGAAGAGATGCTTACATATGCAACAGATCTTTATTGCTTGCTGCAGTATTATTTATTATTTACCAATGCTAAATTTTTTAGTGTGTTCACAGTTTTCGAGAAGAAAACATATAATTTTTTACTTCAAACCTTTTATATTTGTAGGAAAAGATACACATACATTCACACACACACACACACACACACACACACACACACATACATTGTTATCTGTTAAATAAAAGTCTTAGTTGTAAATGACAGTGTTTGAATGTTCTTATTTAAAAACTAGTGAATCTGATTATAGTCTTCAAAAACCAGACTCATTAGTGATCATTTAAACCATTTAATTGCATATTCAAACTGTATAGATGAAAACATTTTTATGAATTTTCACCAAAATTTATAATCTAAATAAAAATTAAATTATTATATAGCTAATGAAATACCATAGGTCTGTGAAGTATGGAAGGCTATATGCTAATGTTCATGGTACCTTTTTAATGATTATTTCAGATCTTTAGTTAAACCACAAATGAGTTATATATGACTAATACATACTCATCAAACAATGTCAAAAATCAAAAATACTTTACAGTGAAAGTCCCATGAGTTATGAAAGCAATGGTTATGCAATACAACAAACTGTGGCCATAAAAATGATAAAGGTTTCCATTAAATGCTTAAAAAGAGGGCCACAGAGGGAAAATAATCAGATTTTAGAATTCTACAGCAATGTGCCCACAGTGGGTAGACTGCAGATGAGCTGCTTCTGATATGCTTTTGGTGTGTCACAACTTTTATCCAGAATAATTAAGGAATTGATCATCATATGCTTTCTTTCCACTCTAACCCTAGCAGGCATGCCAGTGTATCTCTGAAGTGTGGTGGACATGTTCTCCCATGATCCTTCAGAAAACCCACACCACTCCCTGCACCTGCTTGTAGTGGTCTCTCTGCTCCCGTCTCTTCTGCTCTCTCACTATCATATTTTCAAGTTTGAGACACACACTCTGTTCCCAGTATCAACAATTTCCAAATCTGTAGATTCATTCAAAGTTTTATTATTGTTGTTGTTGTGTTTGGTTTTTGTTTTTTTTTTTTTTTTTTTTTTTTTTTTTTTTTTTTTTTTTTTTTTTTTTTTTTTTTTTTTTTGAGACAGGGTTTCTCTGTGTAGCCCCACCTGTCCACGAACTCACTCTGTAGATAAGGCTAGGCTCAAACTCACAATGATCTGCCTGCCTCTGCCTCCCAAGAACTAGGATCAAAGGCAAGCACCATCACCACTCAGCTCAAAATATTTTTTTAAAGTTGTATAGCACTTTTTCTCCAAACCATACAATTATTCACATGTCAATTATTTTATAATTTGGTATTATACATCTTTTTTTCATTTATTTTTTTTTATTTATACATCTGTCTCCAGACACATGAGAAGAGGGCATTGCTTGTGAGCCACCATGTGGTTTCTGGAAATTGAACTCAGGATCTCTGGAAGAGGCACTATAAATTATCTAGATATGGTTTTAAAATATATAGGAGACTGTGCACAAGTTATATGTTACTACTGTACCATATGTATAAGGACTTGGGCATCCTCTCATTTTATTATGTTCAGGAGTTCTGAAGCCAGTTCCTCACTATTACCTGAAGATAGACTATGAGTCTCCAGAACCTCACATCCCCTGATTCTAACCATAAGTACATGCCAAGTCCAGCGTGACCTTTGCTCACTTGGTTTGGAGTGACAGCTGAGTGCCCTGCTTTGAACCCTCAATGTTCACCAGGGCCACAACTTCAACTTTAGACACAGGACAGACAGACAGACAGACAGTGCCTGATTTTGGCAAAGCTCTAAGCATATTCTGAATAATTGACTGATGTAAGGGAAATTATCATACTATTTCTAGACTCTGAAATATAAGTTAAAACTGAAACATTTTAACATCATGTTATATTTATATAAGTAAAATATATGAAGAACTAGAGAACACCAGGATGTTGCTTGCTTGTTTGAATAAAACAGAAGATGCTAGCATCCTTGCTATGATGAAGGAATAAATTCTGGGTTTGTCCCTCTTGGTTACCTCTATTTTTCCAGCCCATATGTATTTTGCCCCTGGAACTTGCAGAGTTTTAAATAGAAATAAAGAGAAAGGAATTTTAAAAAAAGAAAGGAAGGAAAGAAGAAAGGAAAGAGGGAAGGAAGGAAAGACAAAAGGAAGGACAAACAGATGAATAGGGATATAAGTACAATGGAACTGAAAAATATTATTGGGGTGATAAAAAAAAATGGTCTACAGTTAATTTGTAACGACTTCACAGCGTGATAAATTTCCTAAAATCCTCTGATTTCTAACTTGGAATGAGTAAGTTACATGGAAAGCAACCTCATTTTTCAAAGGTCTGTCTTTCTATTATTACCCAGGGCACCAGAGCATCACCAAAAGAATCTTGGCAAATGTAGAATACATACTTTATTTTTCTTGAACTACAGACTTTCCTATTTGGTAGGTAATCAGAATATACAAATGCATTCTGCTAGGATTATGCTAATGCGCAGTCATGTTCTGAGAAGAACAGGGAGGTAGGTTATACATAGAAGCTGCCCTGACATTTGAGGTTGAGGAAGAGCTGGATCAAGGACATAATGATCCAAGCCAGGATCTAAATTAAATATGAGCAGGCTGCTGTCTGGGGGTGAGAATGGGGTGGGGTCCTTGAGTAGAGAACAAACAAGAATAGTGCTGATAAGCGCATAGAGGGTTAGTGAATCAGCGTCTTTAGTTCTAATCCTGTTTGGGCTAGTCTGACCTTGAGTAACTCACCCCACCCACATCTCTCTTTTTTTTTAAACCCATAACATTTCAAATGATATATAAAGATAGCAATACCCTTTATCTACCTCCCGTAAGGCGGTGTGTAAAGTATCCTGAAAAATGCAACATAGTATCAAGATGTTAAGACCTGCAGTGATATTCAATGGGAAACAGAAGCTCGATCTTCCGTGGTGGGGAGATTTGGGATGGTAACAAGAGATTAAGCTGAAGATACCTTATTTAGCAGAGACAGAGAATCTATATGCATTATAGGGAAGGTGCATGCATGAGTAGCCATCAGAAGAATCAACAAGTCAACTTGCTAAAAGCTAGAGTCTGAAGGCCCATATGTGGCTTTAACATTCTGATTTGCAGAATGTCTTGAAAATCTAAGGATTTCTTGAAAGGCTTACTTAATAAAATAAAAGCAATAGCTACCTTATATTAACATGTGTAGCAGAGTAGATCTTACTATGAATTGGTGAGAAGAAAGCTTTACTCTGTTGGTAACACCCCCCACTCCCGCTTACCAGCATTATGGTGATAATGATGGTAACACCAACAGCCTCAACACCACTAGCAACAACAGCCATCAACACCATCAGAGACCACTCCAACACCGTAAGGAATGAACACCCATTAGCAATAACCATCTAAGCAAGACCAGCAACAACCACTACAAACTTCCCCCAACACTATCAGAAATGAATATTCACCACCAGCAACCACCATCTAAGCATGCGTACACCTCTGCTATAAATTCCTAACTTAACAATAAAATTTAACAGCACACAGTAGAAAGAGGTGTAGCATATAGTCACATAAACTCCCCTTTCATATTCCCTATGTGGATCATCAGTGCTGTCAACAAAGGAGAAAAAGTTTCAGGTCAATAAACCCTAAAAATCCATTATTCAGTAGAAAAAAATATTGTGTTGTATGCTTAAATATTAGTTAGCATGTAGTTCTATATTAAATGGTATTAAACCATGCACATACATAGATGCATACACACACACACACACACACACACACACATACACATACATATAAAACACAAAAGAAATCTTTGGAGATATGACTAACTGGCATAGATTGAAGTGATGGTTTCATGGTTATTTATTTTTCTCCAAACTCATCAACTTGTGTACATCAGTAGATCATCCATACCTCAATAAATGGATTTTCAAAATAACTAATATACTAAATCCATTAAAGGTAAAATAATTTTAAAAAGTTGCTGATCTACAAATGGTATCATAAGTACATGGCCAAATTATTAGTAGTAGTATAAAAATGAAATTTGACCATTAGTGTAAGTTTACTTCAGCTCTACTCTACTCTATGAAAAAGAGTAACAGAATAACCAACGGCCTCTACCCATTACGCTTTGGGGGCGCACACTCTTGTTACTTCCTGTCAGTGTGACTCTCCAAACATTTTGTGGTTCTTAAAACTGCCTTCTCTTACTCTGGGAAGCTTTTATTCCAAAGGTGGATGGGAGGACAGGGGTTGGCAGAAGCGACACCAAGTACCCTGAACACCCTCTCTCCCTCTGGACTTGACTCCAGCAGGGGCCCAACACTTACGTGATTGTGCCAACTGCCATCCATTCTAAAACAAGCTTGAAGCAGTCTAAGATATATAGGTCCTCCAATCAAAATCAAGGGCATAATTTTCAAACTAGAGAAAACATGAAAATAAAATTTAAATTAAAACTAGTATCAAGGGAATGAAGAAATAAGGCTAAAGGAAGAAAATTTTAAACTCAAATTGAATGAAACATTACCTAATAATTGGGTGTTTGGGAGAGTCTCTATTTGGGATCTACTACTCTGCTACCTATTTGTTAATAAACATGTACTTATAATATTGAATTTGACATGAAAACTATGCAAAATATTGGTCTATATGTGGCTATATTCTACATTATCTATAATGTTCCAGAAAATGTTCCCAGTTCTGAGGAATTCCTAGCAAGAAGCACTGTATATAAGATCCCTGATCCCTAATCAATAAAGATGGACATGATGAAGATGTATGAAGAAACACAACAGCACACTGCAAGACAAAATACATAGTATACAGGATGCTACAGGGGACGGGGGTCTGCATTAGGACAAGGTGTGGGAGGTATGCAGTCTTGAATTTCCTGTGAAAGTCAAGGAAGTCTTCCCAAGCGATCAGCCAAGAAGAAAAGTAACATTTCCCTACAACGAGGGAAAAGCAGTATAAAGACATGAGGTAGGAGTGTGCAGATGTGCAGGAAGGGAAGGGTGGCAGATGTGCAGGAAGGATGGCAAGGAAGCCACACAGCTGCAGCACAGTGAGCCATAGGAGATGACTTCTCTTTTAACTAGGTAACCAGGCTTCCATGCCAAGCTCGGAGCTGGGTGGTGACTCCAGTGAACCAGTCACAGGACACCAGTGAATCAGAAAGAAGTCGGAAGTGTCACATCGATATGCTCTGAGACTATGTTCTCTTTCTCAAAAGATCTGACCAATCTTCAATCAGTGGTTTCCACTTACGGTAAAGCAAAGTACCAGAAGTATCAGAGCAACATGGCTTTTTTTCTGTATAATATAGGATAGATTAGTGTTGTACGAACACATTTACTCACATCTGATGTAAAGATTAGAAACAAAACAACCACCTATGTTTTCTCCTGAAACTTTGTGTTATACTGTCAAGAAGTTTAAAATGTATAATCACATATTTGTAAGATTACAAATGCTGTAGTTTTATATAAGTAAATATACATCGTAAAAAGAAAGAACCCATTCCCAAAAGATGTCCTCTGATCTATAAACAGTGGTATCATAAGTACATGGCCAGATTATTCTTATTAGCATAAAAAATGAAATTTGATCATTAGTGTAAGTATACAGGCCATGGAATATACATGTCCAAATGCATAAGAACATATGCATGCATATATACACAAAATAAATATAATAAGAAAATATTTTAAAGTGTTTTATATTACATATTACATTTTTGAAATACTATATCAATTTCATGCTTTTCTTCTTCAATAGGGAAATTTGTAGCTGATTTTTCTCCTTAAACTCACATCTAGCCTGCTTCCCCAAAGAATTTCACCCCAATGTAGCATATTTTATATTGTTTACATTGAAAGCATTTTATTGCCTGTATTACTATGTTTGTCTGCAGAGAAATATTTTACGCAGCTGTTCTGTTTGGTATTCAAAGTCATTCCAGATCCCTGCACAATGCACAGTGGTGAGATTTGGGATGGATGAGAGAGATGCTTTGCTTTGCTAATTGAGGGGAAGACGGACTGCAAGTGGGCATCTGAGAAATGAGTCTATGCACATGCTTTAGATCTGGGGAACCGTGGTCTAAGAGCCTGTTGCTAAGTAGCTGTGCACACCTACCTGAACACCTACTTAAAGTCCCTGGTGAAGATCACCCATTTGAGCACTAAAGAATATCCAGTTGTCTGTGTATAATCCTGGTCTCGCTGCTTAGCTTCCCCCATCCTCTCACTGGACATGAGAAAGGTAACCTAACTGGCTTCTTTAGGCAAATGCCTTTGTCAGGTAACTCAAGATGTCCTATCTAAAATGATGATGATCTCAGTTTTCACTTGAAACTGATGGAACAAGTCTCCCTTTGAATGATCTCATGCTACCTGCACTCAGGACCTTTGCTGTTGCCAGCAAGTCTCCTTTTTAACTGGTTTTATTATTCTTGTGAATTTTATATGTGTATACAATGAAATATGAACATTTCCATCCATTAACTCCTTGCAAATTCCTCAACTCAGCTCCTTCTTAAATTTGTGTCCTTTTGTCTCACTGGCACTACTTATGTGTGCATGAGTATGGGGCCACCCACTGAGGCGTGGAAAATCCACCACCACTGACCGCAAATTCAAAGCAGAATGCGCCTTCCTCCCCCAACAGCCATAAACTGTCAGGAGCTCTTCAATAAAAGGTGGGTCCTGGAAGGCACCTGTCTTCATTAGGGTTTTACTGCTGTGAACAGATGCCATGACCAAGGCAACTCTTATAGGACAACATTTAATTGGGGCTGGCTTACTGGTTCAGAAGTTCAGTCCGTTATTATTAAGGCAGGAACATGGCAGCATCCAGGCAGGCATGGTGCAGAAGGAACTGCAAGTTCTACATCTTCATCTGAAGGCTGCTAGCAGAATACTGACTTCCAGGCAGCTATGATGAGGGTCTTAAAACTCACACACACACAGTGCCACGCCTACTCCAATAAGGCCACACCTTCTATAGTGTCACTCCCTAGGTCAAGTATATACAAACCATCACATTCCGTTCCCTGGCCCCCATTAGGCGTGTTCAAACTCACGAGTCTATGGGGGCCATACCTAGCCATAGTATAATAAAAAATTACATTTAGTCCAAACTTCCAAAGTTCCCATCGTCTATAGGAGTCTCAACAGTGTTAAAAATCCAAAGTTCAAAGTCTCTTCTGAGATTCACCCGATCACTTAGCTGTAATCCATTATCTGGAATTATCTGGAAATTTTGCTGAATTGATCTTGTACACCATCACCAAGGCTGTCATCATGGATGAAGAAGCAGAAAGACTGCAAGAGCCAGAGGGTGGGAGGAGTGTTGCAAAATGCTTACAGACACATGCTAAGTAGCCATGAACAGACCTATATTTTGTATAGTTTTAGCATAAACAAAAATAGAGGAATTCCATTATTCCGATTCCTCTGGATTTGACACAGCTGTCACATTCATGAATATATAGCAATTGTGGTCACCTGCCAACCAGTCTTTCCTGGCCTTAAGTTGAATGTCAATGACTCTCAAAGCCTTAGTTGAAAACCCAGTACACAGGGAAGGCAGCTTAAAAGGAACAGAATCCATGTGCGTTTTGTGTGCCTGGGTCAGGTCATACCATCGGAGAGTGGATACATAACAGAACCTTTGACTACTGCTCTCATAAAACGTGTAGGGCCTTGCAGTTAACACGGTGGATTTTAAAAGAGCTAGCACCACTGGCTTTGCTGACTTTCATAACAAAACAGACTGTGCTCTTTATGAAGACTCCTGGGAGAAGCTTCCTCTTGGTGCCAAGAGCAACTACAGTCATCCTAAACCACTGATTCATCTTTGCTTCTAACAGCAATTCCCTCCCACCTTCCCAGAGCTTCAAGCCAAAATCATGGCCCCTGTATCTTCTGCTTAGTTCTTTCTCACTGCTCTGGAACTGTTCTTCATTCCATTTTACTCCCAACATGTTCTTTACCTTTGGTCTATTTTAGTTCTGTCATTATGCATGGCTACACATTACTATGCATGTAGACAGTGATATCCATAGAAACACCACACACACACACACACACACACACACACACACACACACACACAC
>NC_034598.1:85647945-85663148 GCF_900095145.1 Mus pahari | reverse complement strand
CACGCGCACACACACATTATAATTTTACCCTATTGTTCATGCTTTCTTTACACCCATAAAGGAAACAGAACTTCCCTTTAAAATATCACCTATTTTTAAAGCTAGAGTCACAAATATGCTATAGTCTATCACGTAAAACCAAATTGCTAAGAACTCAAGGTATAATCATTTAGAGTGTCCAAAAGCACTTCCGAAAAGGAAATAGAAGCATGTAACTCACAGAACTACAAGAAAACAGAAATAAGAGAAATCAAAACCCATTTTTCGTTTTCATTCAACAATCCATGTTTTGAACTCGTGTTTTGTGCCAGACATTGGGTTATAGATAAAGAATTGAAATGGAAATAAGAATGATCTCTGTTTCAAAGAGACTACTAGAGTCTGCAGAAGAGGGGACTGGAGAGGAACGCATATCAGACTTCATATGGAAACACTGATGGGCAAAGCATGTCTGTAGACTGTCCCAGACACTGTAGGAAGTGTCCATAGTACAAAGTAAGTACAAATAAAAACTAAACAAAGGTGAGGGCTATCTCAGGTCTATACCCCAGACCACAGTTATGTGCATGCAAATTATATATGTGTGTGTGTATGTGTGTGCATGCACACACATACACACCCATTCTAACCACATGAAATAAGTATAAACAGTTTAAATGCAGTTTTTAAAGATTGATTTCATTATTTGTGTGCACACTTGAATATGTATATGCATACATGTCTATATGAGTGTTATGTGCACACATCTGCAGGCCCCTGCAGAGGCCAGAGGAGGGTTTTATTTCTCTTCTGTGGTTGTAGTTAGAGGCACCAGTGAACCCTGTGGTTTGGGTGCTGGGAACAGAACTCACTGAACCCAGGTGCTCTTAACTAAGAGCCAGTTTTCCAGCCTTATGAAATAAGTCTATATGAAACTGCACAAAATAAGAGAGCAGTTAGTGTCAACTAAGAAGAAACAGGCAGCTAGGTTAACTGGAGAAGTCCATCTCATCCATCACCTGTTACAGTAACTAAAAGAATAACTTTGAGCCTTTGGATGACAGCACCAGATTTGGTTAAGAAGGATGAGCTCACTCAGTGAGAGGGGAGCACCCATGGTTTACTGTACAGCTAACTAGAGAATAATCACATGTACCAAACTAGAGCCCTGGTCATGCACTGTTTGGATTCCTACTTTTCTTGTGCTGTAGAAGTATGCCCAGTCCAACGTGTCCAAGGAAGTCTATGGGCAAGGATATCACTGCCAGGTTTCACAGCTGAAATTTATATCCATGCAAGTCACCTAAAATCCTCCTAAGGTTGGGATCTGACCAGAGGGATACCATAAAACATTTTGTTATACACATTTTAAGTTTTGTGGCATACATAGCACGCCACACTCATTACAAGAATGCATGTAAGATGGAGCTGTATAACTCCCACACTGAGGTGACTTCCCAGGTAAGAGAAGAGTCACCTCTCTGGAAACTTTATAACTTTTTATTAAAAGAGAAAAGTAGTTTTTCTCTTGTTTTTAGGTAAAAGCAGTCAAATGGAAAGCTAAGCAATCCATGACTTTTCATATTAAATTCCCTTTCTACACACTCAGATTCTAAGACCAAGGCCTGTAGGTCTTTTTCTGTACCTCACAGTTGTACCTCTCCCCTATCAGTATCCCTGAGATTCTTGATTCAGATTGTTGGGCCCTTGACTGCTATCTGATGAAGATTCTCAGGCTCTTGAACTGCTTCAGGACACGTTCAAGTATAGCCTGTTTTTGCACCAGGTTGTTCAACAAGGTAAACAATATATATACTAAAGCTAGAGTCTATTTAACACAAGCTCCCAGAGTAAAGCAGATATACTCATTCTGTGAGACATCTGCATGCAAGTCAGTACAGCTCTCAAGTGCATCAATAATTTGCTAACCTAGTATGGTACGTACACCACACTGGGCGTGCAGGATGCTGAGGTATCTCTGCTGCATGTCCTACAACTCCCTTGGTTTTCCAATCCCCCGTTCATTATCCAGTAGCAGTTCTCTAATCTCAACGTGTGCGCTTTAATCCCTAGGCAAATTTACCTGTGCTTCCAGCTTTAGGTTCGACGCCGGCTCAGATAAGAAATTTTAAACATTGTATGAGATTTATATCGATGCAAATCTTCTTCAACATTTCTTGACTAATATATTCATGCCTTGTCTGTAATGTGGTAATTCTTCTCTAAAAAATATATATGTATGCTAGAAACAATACCAAAGATAAATCACAAAATAGGGAGAAGCAATTTGTGGAAATCAAATATGTACTCTTTAATGTATTTTTTAAAAAGAACTTGCTAAACCCCCTCCAGGTTTGGGGAACCCTATAGAAGATGAGGCAGAAAGATTATATGAGACAGAGGGAAAGGCAACCACCAGTGAAAGGCGGTCTCCTAAACACAGAAGGACCAATGCATTTACGAACTCACAGAGACTGTGGCAGCATGCACTAGGCCCTCATACGTCTGAGCCAGATGAGGTCCCAGAACTGAGAGGAGAAGTGAACACATTCCCCTATCTCTAGCTCAGAAGCTATCTCCAACTGATAACAGTTCACAAAGGAGAAATTAGTTTTCTCCAACAGAGTTTCACCAGGTATACAAACCACTCTGAAAGTCAGGCTCCATTCCCAGCAGTAGATAGATGGCCAACACAAAACAAACTCAATGACATCATTGAAGGTTCTTTTCCATAATATTTTACCAAGACATTTCTTTCTCTCTTTCTCTTTCCTTCTCCCTCTCCCTCTCCCTCTTTCTTTCCCATACAAATTCTTTGTATATAAATTATGGCTTCCATTTTTGTGTTTGTATGGGATTCCTATGTGTTCTATGCATGTGTCTCTATAGAAAAAAATCTCTTACGTATTGTATGGGTGTGTCACCTGTCAATAAAAATGTCTGTGTCCAGTAAGGAAAAGGCAGGAAGTAATAGGTGGGTATTCTGGTGCAAAGGATGAAATATGGGGAGAGAGTGCAGGAATTCACCCCTGGGGAAACCAAAGGAGGGTAGACACGTGGAACCTGAGCAGAGGTAACCAGCCACGTAACTCACATAGAATAGAATAAATGGGTTATTAAGTTATGAGCTATCCGGGAAACACCAAAACATACCTTAGGTATTCATAAAGAATAATAAGATCTCAGAGTCCTCATTTCAGGAAACATGGAAGCCTGGTAGAAAGACATAAAGTTACACACCTCTGCAACTACATATATTTCTTATGCTTTTCTTTGGCTCTTCTGTCTGTGTTGTCCTATTCCTAGTTGGGTTTTTGGTTTTGTCTTTGGTTTTGTTTTTTTGTTTGTTTGACTTTTGAGACCAGGTCTCTCCATGTAGCTCTGGTTTTCCTAGAAGTCACACTGTAGACCAGGGTGGCCTTGAACTCACAGAGATCTGCCTACCTCTGCCTCCCTAACATTAGGATTACAAGCGTCTGCCACCATGCCCAGCTTATCTTATGTTTTTTTTATTATTATTAGTCTTTAGATCTCTGTTTTCGAAAGAGACACCAAAATGTTGTAAATACAGATGGGAGGGAGGTGATTAGGATCTCAGAAGAGTTGAGAGAGGAAAAATCAATCAGAATTGATTGTATGAAAAAGAAAATCTATCTTTCAATAAAAGAAAGAGACCTCTCAAAAAAAGTCTTCAGTATTTCACCATTAACTACAAGCATAGTTTGTAGACCATAGTTATCACAAGAGCATTCCATTAAGCAGGGATGGAGAGACACGTATGTAAGACAACTACATGCACCTAGCACTGGGGAGACACACAGTGAGAACAAACCAGTGGTTGCTGGGTAGAGTAACTGGGATGGTACTGTCAACTTGACAGGCTCTAGAATGTGAAGGGCATGAGGCCAATCCTGTGGGAAACGACTTGATTATATATCAAGGTGGGAAGAGTCATCTTAACTATAGGCCGGACTATTGTTAGGACAATGGACCCTGGATTGTATCAACTGGGGCAACAAGGTGAGCAAAGCATGAGTTTGTCACTCTCTGACTCCTGACTGCAAGTGCAATGTGACCAGCTCCCTCTCACAACTGACCCAGACTTCCCCACCATGGTGGTAGACTGTAACCTGGAGCTCTGAGCCCAAATAATCCCTCTGTCCCTTAAACTGCATTAATCAATATTTAATTACAATAGCAGGAAAAGAAGCGATGACAGTCACTAGCTGCAGGCACTGTGCTAAGCACTATCATCTCATTTATATCTGCTAAAAACTAGGAAGTCCACATTCCCAGTTATGCCCATTCTTATTGTCGATGACAATGGTGTACGAAGAAACCGAGCCACTTGCCCAAGACCCAAAGGTGAGTGACAGAGCCAGGGTAGGAACAGACTGTCTTTGCCAGAGCTTGAGCTCTCTACTAGGTTTTCTTTTCCATCTTAATTCTTTAGAAACAATGGAGAAACTGCTGACTGAAAGCATTCTTGAAGTAGAGTAAAATATGAACACTGAATTCAAGATTACACAGAACATAGAGATCCAGACGTATAAAGCATCATTTCCATTAATCAACTCACCCAGATGTTCCAGTCAGCAGAACCTGTTGCTGTAAATGTTGCTCACTGGCATACCACATGTCTCACCCTCTGTATTATGACCCTTCTGCCCTTATTCCCTTCCCTTGGCATCCCCACACATCTCACCACCTCTATTAGAATACTTTCTGCCCTTGTTCCCTTCCCACAGGTAGAAATGCCTTGCTAAGTTCCCTCCCATCTCCATCTCCGAGTGGGTCAGCACTACATCAATGGTTATCTCCCCTCTCAGGGACTGTAGCTCCTATGTGATCCTATGATCACAGCTCCCCAGTTCTCTCAGGATAACCCACCAAATTGATCTTCTCAGACTCCAGCAAAGGGAAAGCCCACTTCTGTCCTCATCTACATCTGGCTTTATGTGAGCTTTGAGGTCCACGGTACTTTTTCTTTTAACCATTTTAAGAATGAACGGGCTTTACGGTTATAATCTCATCAGAATAGCCTAATTGTTCCACGGGGGGGGGGGGGAAGCCCACAAAACTCTGAAAAATTACTCAGAAAGAAAATGTAAATAAATAAACGCAACGAACTAAGAACAAACCGAACATAGCGTACAATTTGTACATGAGGTGTTTTGCAAGAGACTCGTGAGCTGAAGGTTCACTTTCCGCTTAGTAGATTCAGTGATTGATAGACACCTGAGCTCCATCGATAGGCAAACTCACTGCTGAGTTCATATTAGATGCTCTGTGGTGTGGTGTTTCCTCAGAGCGACTACAACACTGGGAGCATGCCTCTGAGGGGTCAGGCTTACTGTGAACACTTCCTTCCTCTCTTGTTTGCTTCCCAGCTTCCATGAGGTCAGCTGCTGTCCTCCCGTGCACCCTCTCTATCATGTGATCACTGTTTTCCTTCAGCCTCACAGCCATGGAGCTGGAAACCTCTGAAACCGTGAGTCAAACGGAACCGTGTCTCCCACAGCTTACTTCCTGTGGGTATGTTTGTCACTGCCAGGAGAATCCATCACGAAGGAAAAACACAAAGGAAAGCCAAGCATGAACACCATGGCAAATACATCCACTTCCTTTCCATCACTAATCCCTCTCCGCTCAACTTCATTTTTGCTACAGAACTTTTCTGTTCCTTCCCACTGCTCCCTTCAGATGCTCGCTCCTGAAGACAAAATATTGACGGTTTTCACAGTTGCTTCTTCTGCCCAGAACACAATTAAATGTCCAAAGGCCACCAATGGACTGAAAGAACAGAGGATTGAAGGAAACGAACTTCTCTGATTCATCTTACTCTACAAACAAAATGTGTTTTGGTTTTTTTTTTTTTTAAATACATGGTCTAGCCAACATATTTACCTGTACTGCTCCAAATTCTTTAATGAGTTTAGATTAATTTCCAAGGAAGAGCATCATCTGACCAGATACAATTCCAAAGTGTTAAGGCTCACCCAATGTACTCACTGACTGCTCTGGGAAGAGGAAGAAAAACAACACGACAGAAATCATGCTCAGGGGATGAACTAAATCCATTACAAATACAATTTTCTCAGCCACTTTTTTACCTTCATGAAAACTAGCTTATGCATGCATACCCCACTGGTTCACAAAGTAATCATATCCCTTGTAACAGCAGAAAGTTAATTGCCAAAGGAAAAGAAACATAACTGTGTTATTAGCAATAAGATGCCAATGGACCCATGAAGCTTCTCATACGCTAGATGGCTTGCTAATAAACACCCCAATGATCTCAATCAAAAATTCTCTCTAGGTCTTAAAGGATTGATTTAGGTTAGATTTTTCTGGCTTAGTTTTTTGCCATGATTTTTGTCTTGCAGTATTGGAACATGATCCCAGGAGCATCATACACCCTCTGACCCTAAACTATACCTACAGTGCTCTTCTTGATGTTTTCATTCTGAGACAGGGTCTCACTAGGTTGCCCAGGCTGGTCTCGAACTCGCTCTGTATCCCAGGCAGGTTTTAAACTTGTGATCCTCCTGCCTAAGGCTCTTGGCTGGATGAAATTACATACCTGGGCCACCAAGCCTGACTCTTTGTGAAGACTTTGACTGCCAGGGTGTACCCCAAGACAAAGGGAATGGGTGAAAAGTGTATCTCTTAGGAGCCATGGCCATCTCTGATGAATGAAGGCTTTGACTATAAGTCAACCCAAGGAGATATTTCAAAAGTATCCACAATTGATGCTTTCCAAACTTTGATTAGGCAAAAGTAATATAAGTTTAGACTGACCAGTCCTGTTCCCATTGTCCCCACTCTAAGACTAACCCCTTTCCAACTCTTTCCAAGACCACTGATTATTGACATATTCCCTCAGGTGCCTAAGGTTTTGTTCCACCCACTCTTTGTCTGGAATCCCCTCTCTTCTGCCATATCTGCAAGTCATGGCCTATTTGTTCTATTGATGACAGTCTATTCCCAAGCTAGATGGTTTATACACCAGGCTGATCCTTACTCGTTTATAACCTTTCCAAGGACAGGGGTTATATGCTTTGTTTGTTTGTTTGTTTCCTTGGCAACTAAAGCAATGGTTTTGCCTGTGGAGATCACTCAATATATCCTCATCATTTACATTAGTTAAATTCCTATGGAAGCAAAGGAATTTTGAGGGGTTTTCCATAGAACTTCGAGTAGACTACATCCAGCTCCCTTTCTGTCTCTTTAGCCTTTTCTCTGTGAGTTAGAAATTAACTTCTCTACATAGATGGGATGCTGCCACAGGTTTTACATGGTTATACCCTATCTTTTCTTCAGAGGACTTGGTATTTGTCCTACCACAGTTACCAAGCTAAGACTTGGGATGTAGAGATGAAAGTGTAGTGCCAACACTCAAGGAAAAAAATGGAGAGGAGCAGACAGAGGGTGACAGAGAGGGAGAAGAAGAGATTCTTACAATGTGTAAGGTCCTAAGAGATCTTCTCGCTGATGGATGCAAGAGGAGGAGAGAGCCAGCTAGATCAGTTCTGGTCAATAGGTCTTAATAAGGATGGCATCTAAAGGATTTCTGGGAGACAATTATTAAATGTGCCTTCAAAGTTTACTGTAAAAAGAGGGAGACAGTCTAGGCAGAAGGCAGAGCACGTGCAAAGGCACAGGGGCAAATCAGAACAGTTAACCTTGCTAAGCACTGCAAATCGTTTGGGAACATCCCATGTCTGCTTCAGAACAAGGCAAGCAAGGAAGCAAACACTGAGCATTATGGGGAGTGTGGTTAGAAAGCAAGGAGACTTAGCTCCATCTATGCTGACCCGCCCACGCTGTCAACTCAGGATCCTAGGGAACAGGTGAGGTTTCTCCAAAGAATGGGATTGTCATGTCACCACATGGCAACAGCATAAACCAATTTCACTAATTAATCTCTTTCAGTCAGCCAGGTAACAAAATTACAAGGTGCAGGCACTTTGGAAAACAGCAAGACACATGTCACAATAAGAGCAAAGATTTCTTTTTATGAAAAGAAATTCTCAGTGATTGAAGCAAAGGGACAAACTGCCCAAGCAACTGGATTCTCTCAGGAATGGGATGTGACAGCAAGGAGAACACAGGCTAAGAATCAAATGGGGGTGAGCTATGTGAGGCCTGAGTAGACAGGGCCCTGCAAAGGGGATGGCTCTATGTGGATGCTTCTGTAATATGTCTACTGCTGCACACAGGATGGACATAGCATATGCACAGTAAATATTAAATCCATAAATGCATAAAGGAATCAATCCATAAACTGACAGAATCACTTAAATAATTTAAGTGCAGAAAAAAAAAACCCTAATCATAGTGTTTGTAAAATTCTTTAAATGTCCATAAAGAAAGCAAAATTTCAATAATTAAAAAAAAAAGCATTAATCAAGCATGAACAAATTCAAGCATGAACAAATTACCATAAACATGTGCTTGATGTGACTCACACTGACTGGTACAGCTACATCATCCGCTCTGAGTGAGGCCGGACATAATGGTCACCAATGAGTTAGCTGACACAAAGCAGTTTTGTGAGCAATGAATGACAGAGTTAAATGTCAGCTGGGTATTGTGGAAGAGGTCCCACACCAGAAATAGACCAGGGTTCCCAGTAAGTAAATAAATGTGCTTTGCACTAATTTTACAGTGCCTGGATGTCAAGTGGATCTCTAACCTCAGGAAATGGCTCTATTTCCTTAACTTGTAAAAAGAAAAAAAATAATAATAATAAGGTCAGATGTTCCTCAAAGTGCCCCAGGGTAAGCAAGTGATCACACCTGAGCCCTGGGCATCACAGGTCATTATTTTCATGCTGACCTGAGGCATTCTGGTGGCCAGATCAGTGTGAGTTCTGAGAACTGTGTAGGGTCAAGAGAATGTGCAGACCGCCCCCTTCAGGAAGGCCAAATATGGGTCAAGAATGTCCATCTAATTAGTAATGAATAAATGGAAACAATATCTCCCCCCTTTTTTTTTCATGGCTAAGCTGGCTGGCATCTTCAGAAATGACCTGGCCAAGCCTAAGGGAACAGATACAGAATCTGAGTCACATAGACAGTGGGGCAAGGTCTAGAATAGATGGGTCCTAAAGACATGCTTATATGATTAGATCATTTCTGACCTCCAATCTTCTCTACTTGCTCCCTCTCCACCTCTTGTGAGAATACCCCACAGGGAGTCAACAAGAACAATGTAAGTGAGAAAGGCTACCAGCTGACACAAGCCAAAAGGCCATTCGGAAGCTACCTGATGAAGGCTTAAAGACTTCTAATAGCCAAAAGACCCACAAAACCCATCATGATATGCTTGAAAAATTCCTTGGTTCTTCATCCCTAACTAACAACAGTCTGACTGGAGAATCAAGTACTAAATATAGGAAAGAATTTCCCCCTTTCATCCTGCATTATTTTGGGGATGTGAGTTGGTTCTTTTCCAAAGTTCTGCCATCTCCTGCTACCACCCAAGATGTAAAAGTTGCAACATAAACATTTGTGACAGCCTGGATGGATTATTATTCTACTGAGAACATGTTTTTTTCCTCCCCTAAGAGGCTGATCTACTGACTGTAGTCCTAAATTCAGTAGGGTAACGCAGATATGAAACCCAGTCCCTGACGCAGCTCACGAAGCATCTCTCCTATTTTATACAATCCGTCTGTGCTGCCAATGGAATAGTGAGTTCCTTTCTAAGTAGATCACCATGGCTGGTGGGAGAAGTGGTTTTGATTCTCGGCTGAGAAACAGTATTCCCTCTAGGAAGCTGATGTGGGAGTTGTACCTTACTCACGTTACTCTGTAAAATAAGCTCATGGGAAGATGGTAAAGAAGGATATACTGGCTTAATAATATTGAAAAGGGAAAAGAAAAATCCAGCCAACTTCCCAATGTGGCTCATTCGGTTTCCAAACAGCGCAGGCTGGATCTTACAATCAAATGAGTTTTGTATCACTCACAAACTCTCTCGATTAACATAAAAACATTCACACAGTAAACATGTCAAAAATTGAAGGCAGTCCAACCTAGGCAGATCTAGAGTCCCATTAATTAACATGAAAAAGCGATGCTATTTATGGTCCCTTGGTAATCAACTATGGAAAATAGACTCGATGACAAGAAAACCTGCAGAGCCATGAGGTGATATGTATATTAATGCAGAGAGTTTCATCTCTTGGTTACAACTTCTCTACTTGTCCTACAGTTTTCATTGTCACTGAGTCTGTCAAAGTACACATAGGTGTGGTCAGTGTGCACATATGTATGTTCAGTACGCACATATGTGTGTTCAAACATGGAGCGCTGAAGCAGGGAAAAACGGAATGCAGGAATCAAAAGAATAGGAATGGAGACTCTTGAGTCACACTATAAGGGGCAGGCTTCAAATTAATATGTTACCCAAAGAAACAGTGGAAGACAGGTTTGGATGGAGGCTGTAACTAAGGAGCATAAAGGAAAGAAGAACTGCATCTCTTCCAGTCTAGGGACCTGAGACCCTTTTGAAATAACTTAGTGTGCTGTAGTTGCTCAGCCCTGAAACAACACTCAAATAAAATGTTGCGGTGACTTCATCACACTGAGGATACAGGCTCCACTCAGCACAGCCCTTTGTCAGTTCCTGGGGTACTTTTCTCCGTGGAAACACTGCAAAGGAATTAACACGACAGCCTGCTGTGAAACAAAGAGACCCTGATTCAAAGCAATCCCCAAAGGCATTGTCTGGAAGTGACGTGCAGAAAGTGAGGAGATCCTTAATAAACACACACACACACACACACACACACACACATACAGAGAGAGAGAGAGAGAGACAGAGAGAGACAGAGAGACAGAGAGACAGAGAGAGAGCTTGCTAGAGAATGCTAGAGAGTATCTTAGGGATTTTCCTACAATTCCCTAAGCATGCTGCAACAACTATTAAAATTATGTGACCATAATATAAAAAAAAAATTACATCTGTATATACTCTTGTATATGTTTATACATGTGTGCATATATACATATATGTATTTATATCTATACATACACACATAGACACACACATATATATATATATATTAATATTATATATGTGTGTGTATATATGACTCTGATTACTTAGAGAAACAATCCTTTGAACAATACAAAGCAAGGCAGGGGATCACTTTGCTTAAAGCTAAAGTGGCTGCTAATTACAATGAAATATCTTTTAGATGCATGGAAAACTGCCTGAGTGTGAGAAGTGCAGAGGCTGTTTCAAAGATACCTAAGCTGATTCTAACTCTTTCCATTCCCAATGAATACCACAAGCTGCCAGCCCCAAACCCTCAATAAATTCCTTTCAGGTGGAGTGGGGATTATTCAAAGTAAAGTGCTGGAAACAGAAGTCTGCCAGGCACATCCCAATATTGCCATGAACCATGGTTCCATGCAGGAAAAAGTAGACACCAGAGTTATAACCCTAGCACCTCTGAAGTCTTTCAAACATCATTTAAGGATTCAGACTGTGGTCTGTGAGAACACCCTCCCCCCCCCCCCCGTTATTATTAACCCATTTGCTGTTTAATGGATTTGGAGGGATCATAGAAACATCTAAATAGTCAAGCTATTTAAATGGATGCTTTTAAGCATTTTTAATGCAAGAAATAATACAAACAAAATATAATAATCACTAAAATACAGAGTGCAAACAAAACACCAAAATGTATCTACTTTGGATCCAGGAAACAGGGTAAAGGCATGTGTCCTCAGGACTAGTTTAAGAAAAATCCACAGACAGTAGAAATATAAGTAGTATAACAGAGCAAGGCAGCCCACAAACTTCACACTCCAAAGTCCCAAGGGGCAAGGAGGACCAATCAGAAACATCACCCCATTGCTTATCACAAAAAAATCCCCCACAGGGATTGAAGGCTAAATTATACCTGAGGGCACCTTTCCCCTAGAGTTTAAATTCCCGTATACAACAAGAATATAACCAATATTCAATCCAAAACTTATTTTTTAAAATGAAGGCGAATGACAGCTTTGAAACTTATCATTTGCTTTGACCAACATAATTCTGTGCTAAGGAAGGAAGGAAGGAAGGAAGGAAGGAAGGAAGGAAGGAAGGAAGGAAGGAAGGAAGGAAGGAAGGAAGGAAAGGCTCCCTGTAAAGAACTCCTGCAGTGCACAAGCTCAGCAAGGTGAGACTCCAGATGTACTCTGGGTTTCCTTTGGGCTCCCTGGGGCATCCAGTAACAGACTTTTTAAGTTGCAGAGTTCTTTACAGCCAACCTGGGATGCCAGGTGGGAAATGAGAACACTGCCACCTAATAATCAACCTGCCACTTGGTCCCTTTTGGAAAGCTGCTTATTTTCTCTTGGAAAAGTCTAATCATTCCAATAGCTTCAGAGCTTTTACCTCTCAGCAGGAAGATGAAACTATGTTGTCAACTCCAAAACAATGTTCTTACCATCCCTCCCCACCACCCTCCGAAGAAGCTCCACAATGCTGGTTTGCAGAACTGGGTGCCCTGAGACTCAGAAGTGATGAGGTCATGCAATCTACTCGTCTTCCCAGCGCAGGATTCCTCTTGCTGCTAATGTTTCTGCCCAAGTTGTAAACCCCATCAGACATGGGGCCCTTCTGGACCCACCAGCAGATGTTTAAAGCACAGCTGCCCATCCAGACTCTGACATAACTCACACGTGTGTGCCCGTGTTCAGCCGGGAAGATGGAAGTCTTTCCTATGTGGCAAGTCACCCCTGGTCCCTCCAGGTTCTGAGGGGGTACCCCTTTAGGATGCTGAGGAATCCTCTCTCGCTGGAATCTATCAGCCAGCCTGCACAGATCCCCTGCACACTGCTGCAGTTTGCTGTGGAGAACACATTTGCCTAGCTGCTGCTTCAAGGACAAAGAGAGCTAGCACTTAGGTTTCTGTCATAGCCGGAGGGCTCGGGCTTATGGAGAAATAAATAAATCAAAGACAGAGTATGCAGACAAACGACCCCAGGCATTTCAGTTCACTGGGTCCCTCCAGGAAAAAAAAAAATGACCAGGAGAACGGAAGAAATGCAGAAGGAAGGTCACTAAGGCAAGCCGGGAAGAGAAGGAGCAATCCGTTCACTGCAGCAGAACAGCTCATTCAAGGCAAGCACTTACCATAAAAATAGAAAGAGTCAACAGAAGGAGAAAGGATCCTTCCCCGGTGTCTGTGGTAGACAGAAATTCACCGCGGAACCTCGGCAAAGTGATGGGAGGCAGCAAGCCCTCCACAAGTCCTTTCAGCCTCCCCTCCAGCCCGCATGCAGTTGTTTGTGCTGTAAAACCCTGAGAAGTCTGGAACAGGACTCTCCGGAGAGCAAGCAAGCCGCCGGAGTGAAAGCAGCCAGCCAGGGACCAATTTCACCACAGTCTCAGAGCATCACTCCCAGGACAGGTCCTCCCCACCGGGTACAGGGGGCGGCATGGGGTAGTGGGGGGCGGGGGCAGCAGGCTAGGCTTTGGAAAGCAAGGTTAGGGTTAGGGAAGGAACCTCTTCAGAGTGGAAGGAACTGCCGAGAGCACATCAGTATTCCATATCAGTTATTGCCAGCAACCAATCAGCCTAACCAGGGGGCTGTTGTCAGTGTGACAAGAGAGTGCAGATGACAGGCAGTCCTGGGAGCTGCAGGACAGCTCCCTGCCAGCAAAAGAAGTTTGGCAGGATTGGCAACTTGCCCTCTCCCCAGTCTCCATTAATATTTGCTTGCTGTTTGTCATTTCCCAAAGCCCAGTAGTTATGTGGACCACTCAGCAACTTCCCAAGGCAGTCCACCACCACCACCACCACCACCACCACCACCACCACCACCACCACCACCACCACGCTCTTTCTGCAGGAAGCCAGAGTGGACACAGGTCTTAGCTAGTGACTCCTCACACATCAGACAGCTCTGACAGGACCCTCCACAAGGTCTCCACCAGTTCAAACCTGGCACTCCGGACCTATGCCTCTTTATGACGGGAGTGTAGGTTGAGATAGTCAGGAATAGGGCTTTCCCACATCATGGGAAAATTTTAAACAGAAACAGATTAAAGGTCTCTGCGGGAATTTGACCCCTCCATCTTTCTTCATTGACGTTCCATGTGGTGTTTTATAGAGATGCTGCTCAGTGTGAGTTTCTAAGGACAGTTTATGTTTCTCTTGGACGACTCTTAAATCACCCATGATTTAAGAGGGGGCATTGGTACTCTAGGCAAACAGTATTAATTTATAAGCAGTAAAGTGAGACACCACACTAACAGAAGAATAACTCTACACTTTCACAATTTGTCGTTCTCTAAAACCATGCTTGTATCATGTTGCACCTGGAAAGCTGATGGCATACCTCTTAAGCTGTGATGGTTAAATTGGACCAGAAAGTGGTTTCTGAGGCTAAATGCTAATTTAGTGAGAGGTCAGAGGGAAACTTCCAGATTTCCTAACTTTGGAAGACTGTTTAAGGTTACCTGCTTAGCAGAAGAACCAATTCCCTTCTCTAGTCAGGAGTACACGGGAGGATAGTGATCCTTTGCGTTTTTATGTGATGTTGTGTTTCTATTTATAGTTCTCTTTTCTCTTAGATGCTGAACATGCCCCGGACATTCTGTGATGCCTTCCAGTCATGGGCAAACTGCAGGCTGACATGGAGCCTGAAGATCACTGCTTAAGGAGAGGGACTCTGTGAGGGGGACTTTGAGGGGCAGTCTTTGGGATGTTAATTAATTAATTAATTAATTAATTTTTAAAGGGGGGGGGACATTCCAAGCAGTCAGCCAGCCTTCAAAGTGAAGCATAGCAGGAGGCCATGAAATGTTCCACATCAGAGGTAAGCATAATAAAATGAAGTGTCTCTTCCTAATTAACTAATGTGTTTATTCACTTTACATCCCAGTATCAGCCCCCACAGCTCCTCCCTCCAAAGTGAAGTTTCTTAAATGAGGAAGCAAAGGATGCTCGGCAGTGTGTACACTAAAGACGTGAACTCCATACATTCAAATTCTGCTTTATCCTTCATCTCAGCCCAACTCAAACCAGCAAACATAGAGAGACCAGCGACTATGTGTAAAGGGCAGAGAGAGGCTCCCTGCCTTCAAGAAATGTACAGTCCCATAGGCAAACTTAAATCTCCTCTTGAGATACTACTATCATGGCCAAGGCAGAAACCACACTTTAAAAATGTGTTTCAGATGCAAATCAAAACAACCCTGAGATTCCATCTCAC
>NC_034598.1:85600412-85647083 GCF_900095145.1 Mus pahari | reverse complement strand
GGCCAAGTAGTGGGAGTGGGTGGGTAGGGGAGCAGGGGCAGGGGTGGGGTATAGGGAACTTTTGGGATAGCATTTGAAATATAAATAAAGATAATAATAATAATAATAATAATAATAATAATAATAATAATGTGTTTCAGGTGAATCAAGCTCTGAGGATGGACGTCAGGCTCTAAACTCATGCCATGGGGCATTTTCTATAGCCACACATACCTGCGAAACATCAATGTGCAATAAACTTTATTATATTTAATTGTTTTGTTTACCAATGAGGGATGGCAAGTACATACATCCCACCGTTCATGTATGGAGGACAGCTTGTGACAGGCAGGTCTCTCCTACCATGCCGGTCCCGAGAATTGAACTCCAATGGTCAGGCTTTGCAACAAGCACCTTTATGCTCTGAGCCATCTCTCTGGACCTCTTTCAAAACCTAATTTCTGATGTTCCTTAGCAGAATGCTCCCTATGTGACAAAAACATGGTCAGCATATCAAATAACGCATTTAAAGAGAGTATTATTTAAAGCTCCTGAATAATTGAGATTAATACTGTTTATGAAACGGATTCAATACCTTGACTCTATTGGATGCTAATGAAGCATGAAAAGGGATAATTCTGCAGAGATACAAATTGCCTAGTAGATTAAATAATTGTACAATCTATATGGCAATTAGGTCAATGAAAATGGTATTGTAGTCACTCAAATGTAATTAATTTTTAGTTTGGTCATTTCTCTATTCTCTCTCTCTCTCTCTCTCTCTCTCTCAAATAAAAATAGAAATGACTCAGCTTCAGAGAGCAACAAACAACACTGGATTTTGTACTGTACAAACACACAGAAAACAGTGAAACTGGAGGTAATCACACTGTGCCCTGTTCACCAACGCCTAACATGTCATAGGTTCCCCCCCCAAAAAATATATATTTTGAATAGCCATTTGATTGGACAAGAAGAATCTTGCTCAATGGCTAAAAGTACATGATCGAATGCCTTCTTTTTAAAGACTTCTAGATAGGCTGAACTTTCTATCTATAAGTTGAATTTGGTACCTGCATCAGCCATTTGTTTAAAAAGGAAAAAAAAAAAAAATCACTTTTCCTGGAAATCATCTCTCAGGAAGCTTGCTGAAAATGCTTTAAAAGTCCAGAGATAAAAGATTCTTCCAGGTTAGTCTTTCAAAACCAGGGTGGAAACAGTGAAGTTGAGGCCGACCTTTGGTAACTAGCTTCAGAAGAAAAAGGTTGGCTTTGTTTTTCTTTCTTTCTTTCTTTCTTTCTTTCTTTCTTTCTTTCTTTCTTTCTTTCTTTCTTTCTTTTTTTTAGAACTCTTTTTTTTTTTTTTAGATTTATTTATTTAATGTATATGAGCATCCTATTGCTGACACACCAGAAGAGGGCATCAGATCCCATTACAGATGTTTGTGAGCTGCCATGTGGTTGCTGGGAATTGAACTCATGACCTCTGGAAGAGCAGACAGTGCTCTTAACCACTGAGCCATCTCTCCAGCTCCTGGTTTTGTTTTTCTTAAAGTCTTCTTTTACAAGGATAAATGGCTGTATAATTCTGTGTTCACAAATTGTGTGTGAATAAAGATACTACATACTGAAGCATGCATGAAGGCCAAAGGGCAACCTCAATCTGATGGCTATTTTTCCAGTTGTCAGCTTGACTATATCTGGAATGAAGTACAGTCCAGAAATGGAGGGCACACCTGGGATCCAGATCTTGAGGCTTTTGATCCAGATCTTGAGGTCCAGTGCCTTGGCCATGAAATGCTTAGGCAGGGTAGTGCATGCCTTTAATCCCAGGAGACAGAGACATGCAGATCTTTGAGTTCAAGGCTAGCCTGGAGCACAGCAGGTTCCCCGTAAAGAACAGCTTAGATCCAGGTGGGGTGATGCACATCTTTAATGCGGACCAGACCTGCTGGAGGCCTACATAAGTGCAATGGAAGAAGGAAGGCTTGGTTTTTCTCAGCTTGCTTGCACTTACCTGCCAGCACATCTGTTGGAACCTACTTCTTCAGGGTTCCAGCTTAGACAGAAGACCAGCTGAAACACCTATCCTCGTGGGACTGAGCAGTCACTAGAGTCTTGGACTTCCCATTCACAGCTGCCTGTTGGTGGGTTAGCTGGGCTGCAGACTGTAAGTCATTCCAATCATTTTCCTTAATATACAGAGACAGTCCATGGATTCTGACTCTAGAGAATGCTGACAAATGCACTCAGATATGGCCCTGGCTGTGACTATTTTATTTGAGGCAGGGGTTTTATTTGTTTGTTTGTTCGTTTCAGTTTTTGTTTGTTTGTTTTTGTTTTTGTTTTTTTCTGGGTTTGTTTTCTACTATGTTTATCAGGCTAGCTTGTCTCAGAGATTTTCCTGTCTCCCTTTATAAGCACTGGGACTAAATACATTCATGCTAAATGTCCAGTTTTATATGGAAATTCAAACTCTGGCCCTCATGCCTGGATGGCAAACCTTTTTACCCATTGAGCCATCTCCCTAGACCCCTAATTCCATTTTTGAACACCAACACCTATTAAAGGAGGCATGAGAATCGGAGAAACTTAAAAACCATTTTTTTCCATCTGATGGTTTTGATAGCTGTTATAATTTACATAAGGTGACCATTCTGTCTAAAGGTACTAGTCACCTGATAATCCGGTTTTTGTCCTGAGCTTAACACTAGTGACACATGCCTTTCACGTCTTTCAGTGCCTTTCACTGCTAAAATGTGAGTATGCCCACATAGCGATAGTGAAACAAGACTGCCTATGTGGCGAATCCAGAACGTGGCCAATTAGATTGGCCTTGAGACACTTCCTGTTTTCATGGAAATATACTGAAGTAAGTGTACATAAAAGCCTTTGGGAATGCTTTCTGACTCAATCCGTGTGGCTCTGAAGGGGATCCGATCCCATACCGTCTCACCTCAGTGAGGGAAACAAGGCGGAGAAGCTCGTTTTACTTCAGAGAGTAAATGTAAACCTTTTGTGCCACAGAAAAAAGTCATGCTCATAATCTAAAGGGAAAACAATGTACATTCATAGATTTATTTTCCTCAATGAATTTGGACTCTACCTTTTCATATCAAGCCAGACTGAGTCATCCGCGATCACTAGACATATAAAAGGAAAGAATATTCCAGAAAAAAAAAAAAAACGTGTGAGATTGACATGAACTCTGAAGTTCCATTTCTCATAGCTAAATTGTCCTTCTGCTTCCTGTGGGAGGTCTGGAATGCAGAGGGAAGATGTTGGGCCTACTAAGGGTCACTGCCTGGCTGAGGATGATTTCCCAAAGCACTTAGTAGGCAGGCTTTCAGATAGTCGACACCAGTTCGGAACACGTAAGAGGCATTTGAGGCTCACAACCAGAGCATCCAAGTCTTGAAAAATGTTTGCTTTCAGCATTTCTCAAGCCAGAAAGATCCCCTGGGATTGTCAGAGATCAAACCATACAGAAAAAAAAATTCATGAAGATCTCAGCCTGCTCACTTTTCCTCCTGTTTTGTAAGACAGTAAATCTGTGTCTGACCCAGAGTGACAGAGAGCTAGGCTGAGTGTACAGAAGTCAATATTAAAGGGAGAGGGAGGAGGAGAGGGAGGGAGAGCGGGAGAGGGGAGAGGGGAGAGGGAGAGAGAGGGTCTACACACAGGCACACAAGTCAGAAAAAGGAGTAGGTACATCTAAACTCTTACTGAAGTGTCTACATTGCAATCCATCCTTAAGTCTCAATACCGACAACCCATTTGGGGCATCATCCACTCTGTTAATTATTAATATGGTCTTCAATCTCTTGCCTGTTCTAAGCTAGCCTCCCTGTTGTCATTAGCATTCATTCCTCTGCTGGTCAGACCAAATACAGTAGCTATTAAACTTGGAATTGAGGCCCTCCTGCTATCTGGCCTTGGTTTACAGGTCTGGCATCCATTTCCATTGTTATGTCCCCTATATTGCATGCTATCCTTACACATCATTCTTTACTGTTCCCATGGACACTACTGCCTCAGTTGTGGTACTCCACTCTCCCAGAATAGCCATCCTTACTTCTCTCTCTGGAAACACCCTGCTATTCATTCTTTAAGACCCAGGTCACTATCACCATTTTGGTCAAGGCATAAAATTGCCCAATGTGGTTTAATCCCTTCTGTTTGTTCATAATGTATTGTTTAGTCTTGTGTTACAAGCACAGATAGCAAATACAGTATACTAAATTAGTGCCTTTAAAGCAATTTACCGAGGTTCTTGGACGTTCTAAGTATCTGATGTGTTACATGATGAATGAATGACTACTTTTTATGCCTCTTACAGTCAAAAGCACTTGAAGGAAGGACAAGCCTTTTTCCTGGAAGTCTGCAGGACGACAGGCTTATTAGTAATATATAAATAGCCCCTCCTCCAAACAGAAGTTCTGTGGTTTAAGGAGAGAGCCTTGGATTAGAATCAGAAGAGCTAAGTTCTAGCACTTACCCTGTGCCATCTCAACCTCAAAGAGCCTAAATTATCTCCTGCTATAATGCGGCTTCTCTGAGCTACAGGTAAGGAACTGAACATTGTGTAAAGCCCTTTAAAAGCTATATAAACACATAACTGTAGGCATGCTCGCTGTCACCAGTGTCTTATGGTTGCTGTTGCTACTAAAATTTCATCAGTCATCACAAAATGTGTCCAGACAGTTATCCTATGCAAATCAGCCTAGGAGCCATGACTCAGCACTGAAGTCATTCCAAGTGCCTGGCTTTATGCCTGTTCTTCTATAGTTGGGATAAACTGAAAGCCTGGGGCTCCGATTCAACCTCTGTCAAGGCTTGCCTATGTAGACCTGGTCTCTAAGACCCAAGCCCTCTTCTGAGACCAACACTATCAACTAACTGTGATGCCCCTGGGAGCTCTCTGAGACTGACTGAGCCATCAACCAAAGAGCATACAAGGGCTGGTCTGAGGCCCCTGGCACAGATGTAGCAGAAGACTGCCTTGTCTGGCCTCAGTGAGATAGGATGCTTCTAATCCTGTAGAGACTTGATGCCCCAGGGAAGGGGGTGCCTAGGGATGGGGGAGCACCCTCTCAGAGGCAAAGGGGAAGAGATAGAGTGAAGAACTCTGGGAGGGGATGCCGGGAGGAGGGACCAGAAGGAAGAGCAATATTTGGGATGTAAATAAATAAAGTAATTAATTAAAATAAATTAGAATGCAACTAAATCAGGGATGAGAGTGCAGGTCAATAATTCCAGCACTTAGGAAGTGGAGGCAGGAGAACCAGGAGTGCAAGGCTAGCCTTGGCTGCACAGCAAGCTTGGTTAGAATCCTCCCGGTCTCCATTACAAACTGTCTCAGAAAAATAAATATGAGTGTTAAGCCACATGTAAACACACAAAGAAATAATAATACATACTTTGGCATATTACCAAATGGGATGGGATACACATAATATACATATCAATACATGATGGTGTATATATATAATAATGTATACATATATCTACTATATTTATGAATTTGATAAGGATTCCATGATTGGATCGGGAAAGGCTGTGTTTTCTTCCTAACACTACAGCATCTAACCCAAGTGCCAGCCCTCACGTTTTTTCCTGAACTTACCAGGAGTCTGGTAAGAGTTTTCTCTGCCCAAAACCATTCTGCTTGAGATCTTGGGGTGTCTCTTCATCCAAACATCTCCACTCACATCACCAGTCATTTGCCTGCACATGATTCTCACCATTTTCCTTGTAACATTTGTCTAACTGATGTATTTCTCTGATTGCTTGCTGAATGTTCACCCCCGGTGCACACTCTCCTGGAGTGAGGACCATTTGCTTCATACCCCTTAGTAAGAGAGTCCAGAATAAAATACATACTCAGCACACATTCCCCCGAATGTTTATACCACGGCCAATGTTTGCATAAGTGTTCCTTTGCTATTTAGAGTGGTACAAAGTTCAAATTACCTCTGACTATTGAGCAGATCTGAAATATTGTAGATCATTTCATTTAAAAACCCAGAATAGTGCCACAATTCTCAAGCTTACACAGACACTTAAAAATTTATGACACTGATCAACAAATATTAAAATGCTCTCCAGCAATAGGAGCCCTTTGCAAGCAAGACAGCAGTTCCTGGCTCTGAAAGAACAAGAATGACCAAGCACAGCTCTCTTGTCTGCACAACTGATGTACTAAGCACAAATGAGTGCTAAATCACTGCGTAATAGATCAGGGGTTTCCCTGGATTCTTCTTTCATATTTTCCCATTCTTGTTTTATGCTAAAGTTGCTCTGGTCTCAGCCTATCCTGGGGAATGCTGTGTACAGCCCTTGATCTCTGAAAAACCGACAAAAAACAATTAGTTCTTGGGGGAGATCAGAAATCCAGGTAATTTTTCTATCTTCCCAGGGAACTCTCTCGAAGGTGAGCTACACAGAACCCTCTGGAGCCTGAGTACAGCATCCCTGTTTTCTGATTAGCTCAGCCTTAGAGGCAGCCTAATAAATAAATAACCACAGCAATTCTGTATAATGTATGAGGGCTACTTTCCAGTGGTCATTTCAATTAGAATATTTTCAATTAGCAATAGCATAGTAATTTACCAACCAGGCATATGAACTTACTTTTCACCATAGGACACAGAAAATAGGAAGATTCTTTTCTTTCTTTTTTTTTTTTCTTAAGAAGAGAAAGGCTCCATAGTCATAATATAAAAAAATCATCTTTTTCGCCCAAAGTCACTCTTCCTCTGACTTCTTTTTTTTTCCATTCATACTCACCCCGATGGACTCTGTTACCTAAAGAAGATGATCCCTGTTCGACACTGCTCTTCCATGAGCAACTGCTTCAGTCTCATGTTGTTCTTTCTTAGCCCTTCATGTCCACATGCCCTCCTGAATGCCTCTCCTTCTCTCTTCCATCCTCACCATCCTCACCGCGCAGCCAGTGCTCCAGGCTAGCTGACAGTGCTCCCTGGGTCTAAAATGGCAGTTTCCCTGGCAGATGACCAACCGGTGTCCCCTCTCCTACCTTTCCTCTTGCTGTCACTCCTCAGTTGTCCCCTCTCGTCACGCATGTGAGAACACCTAGAATCCCGTCAAAGCTCTTTCTTGTCCCCTCATCCACGGAAACTCCTAGTCTCCAACACCCAAGACGAGCATTTCTAGTCACCATTTAAAATTTTTCCCAACATGCCTCCTACAATGGCACTAATTATATAGTAGTATAACCATTTCAAGTACAGTGGAAAATTCCTGTAATTCTCAGCACTTGGGAGGCTGAGGCAGGAGGACCACTGCCAATTCTAGGACAACCTGGACAACAGAGTGAGATCCTGACTCAAAAACAAACAAATAAACAAAACCACAAAAACGGCCTTATTGTTTGCTTTCTACAGGGAAGTCCTGGTCCTAAGACTAATTCATCTTCACATTCCCACAGAGAAATTTTCTCTGAAAGCACTTAAATAAATGGACATTAAAAGCCCTGGCTTCTCTGTGTATCTGGTTCCCTTGCTCGATCACGTGTCTTCAATGAGTTCAAGGAGACGATTTCCTGTCTTTCCAACCTCTCAGCTGGTCGTGAAACCCAGAACACACAGGTGCTTCATGCATGCCTGTGGAGCTGGTTTGCATGTCATTGGCCAAAAGAGAAAAATAAATTTGGCTCCAAGTAGTAAAAAGAAAATAAAATTCTTTTCAAATAATTTATTTTTATTTTATGTGCATTGGTATTTTCACTGCACTTATGTCTGTGTGAGGGTTAGACAGTTGTGAAATGCCATGTGGGTGCTAAGAATTGAGCCAGGGTCTGGAAGAGTAGTCAGTGCTCTTAACTGCTGCTTAGAGCCATCTCTCTAGCCCCTCTGAACTAATTTTATAATTAGCTCATTTTTTAAAAATTAAATCTATAATTTCTTCTCTTTTATAAAACACCAAAGGCATGAATTCATAAGGATACTTCCTTAGAAGCCTCTGGCCTGTTAGGCTAACCCAGCTAATGGAGACACCTTGGGGATAATGAAGCATTCTACACACACTGCTATGAACTGTCTGGATGTGGACTCCGGCATAAGGGAACTCTTGGAGAAATCTTACCATGATTTAAGATAGGAGTAAAAAGAGCCCCACCTACTTGAAAGAAGAATTTCACTATAGAGAGATGTTCCCAAACTTCCCAGGAGCATCCCAATGTGAGTGTCATTATAAGAAATGATGTGACTATAGAGGTGACTCTAGCAAAGAGGGCAATGTTTGTGTGGACAGTGAACACTCCCCCACAGCCTCAGGTTTACATAATTTCCTCCACTCTTTCCCTTACTTCACAGGAAACATGCTGCCATACATCCAAAGAACTGGAGAAAATAAAAATCATGTGCCCAGAGCCAGCTGCAAAGACTGTTAGTCTATAAAGAAGGATTTCCCGATAGTCTAGTTAAAGCCACAGGCAAAGAAGCTCACCTATGCTATGTCAGGGCCCTGACTAAATGGACTGATGGCAGATAGTTGAAGTGTGCCTGCTTACCCCAGCCTTTCAGCATCACTGACACACAATCAGAAAAAAAAAAAAAAAGTAAATAAACTGGAACGTTGGTGCTAGTGAACCGATTCTCCACGCTTCATTGCCATGAAATGCCCCTTCTTTTCTCTGCAACCAATTTCAGTTCTGTTCTTTGAACGGGGAGGTGAAAAGGAGACCCAGCATTTTAAAGGACCACAGCATGCTCGGGTTGTGATACAACTAAACTAGCTCATACAGTGAAACTTTCGAGGATGTCTTTTCTACTCATGAGCTTGTAGAAGCTCTTTGAGCTTCCAACATAAACAAATCTGAATTGCAGGTAGGGGTGTGAGGTGGTGCAGCCGTTTCCAAGACAGTCTGGCAGACTCTTACACATGCTCTTCTCATACGGCTCAGGGATGATGTGCCTTGACATTTACCCAGATAAGCTGAAAACATGTCCCCACAAGCCCACACCTGAGTGTTGACAGAAGCTTTATTTACGATTGCCAGGACTCCCAAGGAACTATAAGATGAACAGACAGTAAACTGTGGCCCGTCAAGACAGCAGAATATCGTTCACCCTGAAACGATGTGTGCCTGGAGCTACAGAAGCATGGGCAGAGATCTTACATTTATGTTACCAACCAAGCCAGAGTGAAAGGCTACATACTGCCTGAACCCTGCTATGGAGACAATAAGATCAGCAGTTGCCAAGGCCTAGAGGAGGGGTGAATGGGCAGAGCATAGAGGATTTTCAGGTCATTGGAACTATTCTGAGTGATACTACAGTGGTTGGCACATCCCTATCAATTCATTCAAACTGAGATGGTAAAATATCTGGAATGAAGACTAGTGATTATAGGATTATAGCAAGGTGAGTGAGTTACAACATAGGAGCAATCTCATGGGCAGTGCTGATGGAGGAACTGGGTAGGCACACAGGAATAACTACTCAGCACTTAAATTAAAGGCTAGGGGCTGGGGAGATAGCTTAGAGGTTGAGAGCACCTGTTACCCAATCGTAAGAACCATAGTGTGGATGCTAGAAACCAACATAGCAAGTCAGGCATCCAGCAAAGACTCCACCTCTGAGGGAGCTGATATCCTCTTGTGATTTTGTGTGCATGCATACATGTGCACACACACACGCACACACACACACACACACTCACTCACTCACTCATACAAGCAATTTCAATTGTCTCATGGAGCAGGTACATCTAGAAAAGCAGAGGGTCTGGATAGGGCGAGAAGCAGAGGAAAAGGAAGAGAGGAGGCAGGGTGAAGAAGTGAAAAGAAGGTGGAAGGAGTCAGAGGAAGAAGATGGGAGGAGGAAGAGGAAGAGGAAGAATAGAAAGAGGGAGGAAGAGAAGGGCACATGGAAGGAGGAGGAGGAGTAAGGGACCTGGTAGCAAAGAGGAAAGGGGAAGGAGGAAGAGAGAAAAGAAGGGGAAGACAGCCAGAGAATTCTCATAAAGGAAGAAAAGTTTTAAAAGACTCACTATAAGAAATGCACTTGCCAGTCAGCCAGCCATGTCCCATACCACCACAACCTGAGTGCTAGAATTTGGAGATCTCAGCCTAGTACTGGTTGGGTGTGTGAACAATGAGGCTAACAGTGAGGCACTACATCATGGTAGGGTCACATGGTAGAAGAATACATACATTTTGTGGTAGCCAGGAAGCAAAGAGAGAGTCAAGAAGGGTCTGGGGTTTCCATAGCCCCTCCAGGGACGCAGCCACGGCAATCTGGGTTCCTTTGCACCGGGTCCTCCTTCCTAAGGTTTCCGAGCTTTCTAATAGTGCTGCAGGCTCGTGGCTAAGTCATTGGCTTCAGGACATGGATCACTCCAGTGGTGCGTTTACATCAAGAGCCAGCAAACAAGAACACAGGGAGTATAGCCATTCTATTTATTTATTTGTTTATTTATTTATTTTAATTTTCTATTTATTTAATCACAGAAGAATTCCTTTCCTTCTAAGCCTTGCCCTGCTTTAAGCTGACTTTGTATTGCTGCCTGGGGCAGGAAACATGTTAGCAAAGGAAAAAATAGCACATGGGAATCTCTGCAGGAATATGGGCAGGAGAGGAATGGCCACAGGAGATTTATCTATGTCTATAGCTGACCAAATTCAATTCTGACCTCAGTGGAGTAAACAGAAGGTAAACTACTATTCAGGGAAGAGAATTGTTCACTATATACATAGAAAGAGAGGAGGAAATGCAGATAACGCATAAGGCAAGGGTTGGGGAGGGGTACACCATAAGAGGAGATGCTAGCTGTTGTTTCCCAGGGGTCAGTATGCAAGTAGACATGATGTATGTACGGCGGCATCCACTTCCCTCTTCTGAGACGGTGATAGCTTTAAGATAGAGACACAAGGGCAGCCAGCCACTGGGGAAGCAGAAGTTAGGAGAGGCTGCATCTGCTAAAGTCATGGCCAGAGGTGAGAGAAAACTGGGTCAGGGTTGGATTCATAGGTTCATTCATGCATTTGACAAGAATATGCCCAGAGCCTGACAGTGGCTCTGCAAACAATAAGACCAGGGATTTTATAAAATGTGACTGCCTGTGATGAAGCTGCACACAGCTCTGAAAGTCAGGTTGCATTGGCTGTGGGTAGCCATAGCCTGGTGGGATGAAGGCCCTGGACACTGTTTACCCTCCATCCCTCACTCCTCCAGGGATGCTCTCTCATGCAACTCTGGCAAGCTAAGACCTTCATCTCCAGACTCCTGGAGTCTGGGGCTGAAAGGGTTCCACACTACCCTTGTATGCACTCTAGAAGGTGGAAATGGCATCATCTTCCCGACCTTTGTGTTGTTTGCCACTTTGACAAGGTCAGAGAGATGTGTGCTTTCTTGACAGCAGCATCTGGGCATCATCTTCTTGAGTGAGGAAGGGCAGGCAATACTGTGGATTAGATCCCGAATGCCCCTGAGAGTCCAGAAGCCAATGACTTGACCTGCAGCACTATTAGAAAGCTTGGAAACCTAAGAAAGTAGGACATGGTGAAAGGGACCCAGATTACTGTGGCTGGGTCCCTAGAGGTTCTATAGAGACCCTAGCCCCTTGTCTCTCTCTTTGTTTCTGGCTATCACAGAATTAATGGGTTCTTCTACCATGTGACCCTGCCATGATGTATTGCCTCACTGTTAGCCCAAAAGAAGTACACCCAACCAATGATAGGCTGAGATCTCCAAAAATCTAAGCCAAATGAATCCTCTTCATTTTTCAAATTGATTGCCATGGGTATTTTATGATGTCATGATAACGGAAGGGCAGCTGGCACATCTGGTGAGTAGCATCTCGGGCTTCGTGACTATGGCTGAAAGAATTTTAACACTATGCTTCTTACAGAGCTTTTAGAGGTAGACCATATCTTCCCTTCTGAAACTTCTCTCATCTCAGCGTCCACGAATCTTCACATTGAGTATTTTCCGCATCTAGACTTTTTTTTTTTTTAAGTAGGCATAAAGTAGAAGGAGGCCCTCTGGGAACTGAAAGGAGACCAACAGGAAAGGAAAACAGATCCAGAGAAGTAAAGGGACAATAGGACCCTGCACATTGTATACATGGATGGGTATGTTATATGGAACCCATTAACTTGTATAATTAACGTATGCTAACGAAAATGAATAAGAAGCTTAATATTAACTCTTTACCTGTGCAAATTGCTAAGCATGGCTTCTGTTTCCTATACTGATTCCTGGTTGGTATAAAGAAGTAAAGGGGAGGCAAGCTTGTGTTTCGAGGAGTAGCATTGACCATTGCCTGGAAACACAGTTGTGGTACCCAGACTGAATGAAACAGTCGTGACTGAAGAAAATAAAATGTTCTCCCCTATATTTCACAAGTAGAAGATATACTTGAAAAGCTAGGACACAGAAGTCAAAGGAACAGACCCCTAAAGGACAGTAGTGCCCTGGTTTGTTTTCCTGCTGCTACGACAAGACCCTGGTCAAAACCTACTCAGTGAAAGGAAGGGTTTACTTGGCTTATAGGTTTTACCTCATAATAAGGAAGTAAGAGCAGGAACAGGAGGCAGAAACTGAAGCAAACCCCTAGAAGAACACTGTTTACAAAGCTTGCCTCCCCTGGCTTGCTCAGCTACCATTCTTATATAACACAGCTCTACCTGCTTACGATAGCACTACCACACTGGACTGGGCCCTCTTACATCAATTAGCGATCAATAAAATGACGGGCCAGTGTAGTGGAGACTGGTTGTCAGTTGAGATTTTTTTTCCTCTTTCCAGGTGACTCTGGGTTTGTGTCAAGTTGATCACTGAAGCTAATTATGGACATTAGGAAATGCCCAGAGGAAAGGGTGATATTTAACTATGGACCCTCACAGGGGGAAAGTGAGGAAGAAGAAAAATTAGCTCCACCCACGGACATAAAGGGAAAAAAAAAGAATGAGTACTTCCTAAGTGTCACATTCAAAGTGGGTAGAGGGAAGAACCAAGTCGATTCTTTTCTGAGTTACCTCATCTTTCATTGTGTGTGTATATGGGAGAAGGGGGTATGCCCAATTGAGTGCTGGTGCCCTTGAAGGCCAGAGCCATCTTATCTCCCAGCACTGAGGTTGTGAGCCTCCTGCTGGGCACTAGAAGATGAACTCTGGACAGTAAGCATCCTCAGCTGCAGAGCCATCTCTCCAGCTCCAAGCATGAGTTTCGGAGGAGGAGGGATGCTGATGGCCAGAAAGAAGAGAGGAGAGTGGCAAGAAGAGACGGGAGACAAGACCAACGAAACGTATAAAAAGAGCAAAGCATACATCCATGTACACAGGTCGATGTAATCCCAAGATGATGGGAGAACGGATGAGCTACCTTGGAAAAAGGACCAAGTGAGACTGTGCTGTGGTTCCCAACCTGAGGTCTACACAGGAAGTAATGAGAATCTGAAGCAAGATCGTCGGGTTGCAATAAGCTTAAAGAAATTACATGCTTGCCTATGACCAAGTATGGTGTCCTGAATATGCTTGTCCCAAGGAGTGGCACTATTTGTAGGTATGGCCTTGTTGGAGTAGGTGTGTCAATATGGGTGTGGCCTATAAGACCCTCATCCTAAATGCCTCAAAGCCAGTCTTCTCCTGATTGCCTTCAGATGAAGATGTAGAACTCTCAGCTCCTCCTGCATCATGCCTGCCTGGATGCTGCCATGCTCCCACCTTGATGATAATCTGAACCTCTGAACCTTTAAGTTAGTCCCAATTAAATGTTGATCTTTTTTAAGAGTTGCCTTGGTCATGGTGTCTCTTCGCAGCAGTAAAGCCCTAACTAAGACACTAAGCTTCCTGTGACCAGCAGTAATTTCTTTCATTTGGTTTGGAATTCTATCAACCCATTGAATGGCACTGATTATCCTGGACTGATGAGAAACTATGATGGGTGGTTACATTTATCCTCTAGTAACCAAAAGAAAGTAATTACAAATTAACTACCATTTGTTACATGCTGTCATTTTTTTTTAAGTCTTCCAAAACATATATCTATGGAAGGGAATCACAAAAAGTGTCCTTAGTGGGAAAACAACTACTAGCAGTCATTAGAATTACCACAGTACAGTTAGATACAATTTAATTTTCTAACTATGTTGTGGCCAGAATACAAAAGAATTCCATCAAGCAGGAAATAGATTAATTAAATCATAATCTAGTTGTTTGCCACCTGCCTGGACGACTGAAGGCCTCAGTCAGGCTAGAAAGGGTATGGCTAAAATCCAAAACCTAGGACTGGAGAGAAGGCTCAGTGGTTAAGAGCACTGACTGCTCTTCCAGTATGTCCTGAGTTCAATTCCCAGCAACCACGTGGCGGCTGACAACCATCCGTAATGGGATCTGATGCCCTCTTCTAGTGGGTCTGAAGTCAGTTACAGTAGTTATATAAATAAAATAAATAAATCTAAAACACAAAAAGAAATCCAAAGTCCAGGTTAGTGAGGCCTGGAGTGTCCAAGCAGTTTTAGGGCGTGGGGGGGGGGGCTCAGTGGCGCAGCATCTTTGAGGTGTCTGCAGAGCTATCTGGACCTCAGCAGCTCCCAACGTTAGAATTAACAAAATAGCCTGACCCTTGGGAGGTAAATATCAGCTTGGAAACCCTTTACTTTCTCCTTAACAAGTAAATACAAGCTTGGAACCCCTCAGCAGAACATGGAAAGGATGTGGTCAAGTCTGTCACAGCAAGGCCATTATTCGTGATAATTAAAGTGCTAGTAATCTTAAGAGATCTTGGCATATTAGAAATTATCTAATGAATAAACATCATGATGCTAATTCACGTGTGTGGTTGGGTAAACTGTGACTTGGGATAGCCAATTGAAAACTAGGGTCTGGCTTCGTGGCTCCCACCTTTGGTGACAGCACACACGGGAGGCAGAGCAAATGGATCTCTGGGAGCTCAAGGCCAGCCAGGGCTACAGAGTAAGACACTGTCTCCGAAAATAAGCAAAGTTGCAAAATTTGTGACAATACTGAAATGCTTATCAGAATGTAAGTTTTGCTATTTTTTATACGCTTAATTCAGTAGATTCATAAGAATGAGGTAGATTTTTGTCTGCTATGTAGAAAGAGTCTTTAAAAGAAGCTGTCCAAAGTATTAATACACTAAAATGTTTCTAGGAAAATTTAATTATATAAATACAAACTATTAACTAGTATATTTCTTATAAGTAACCATTTATATTCATAAATTGGAGAATAATATTTGCAAATTAAAACCTTAAGAAAAAAACTAGGCTTTTGAATTTGTAAGTTTAATGAACTAGAAATTAATGCTTAAATGGCTGACAAATACAAATAACCTTTCAGAGGCCCAAAAGTCTTACCAAGATCATTTTTAAAAAGATCACGTTGCATCAGCTATTGATAGGGTGGGCAGGGGACACAAAGATGAGCAAGAGTGAGTGGCTAGGACAGAGCACAGAGAAGCAATGGCCATCTGGCTAAGAACAGGACCTCAAAGTTTCCAAGGTCTGGATGTTTGGGGAGCTCAGAATAACCAGAGAGACATAGGCATGAAAAAAGATTCCTGGGGAAATCCCAACTGAGCCATGCAGTGTGGCTGCAGAGTCACCCAGAACTTCAGGAGCCTCTGATCTCAACCTCAGCAGACTAGGCTACTGCCTAAGGTGAAGGGGATGAAGCAGGTGGTTTTAAGGAGTAGAGTACAGGCCTGAGGTAGCTGCCATGGTAGATTCGATAAGAATAAGAAAGAAGCTGCCAAGAAGTAAGGCTGAAATCCTGTCAATATAAGGCTTTCTCTGAGACAGGGAAGCTCCCTCCTTCAGTTGCTGCAAATTCATTGTTACGCCAGCCAGAAAGGTCGCCCCAAATCAGGCCAGAGGAAGAGAATCATGGGAGCTGCCTTTTCTGGACTTCGTCTTTCTGAATCTTTGTATTTTGAATTTTCTTGGTGGCAGAGGACAACAGTAAGTGTTGTACAAACGGGCTGCTGCTACTGTTTCAGCTTTGCACACATGCATTGAATTACACTGCTGAGCTCCTGGCTCCCAGCATCTCCAAGTACCTAAATCAGGTCAGAGAAAGCTCAAGCACACAGGGCACTCTCCACTCCCCACCCTCCACTCTCATGCCACCAAAGGATTTTCGTCCATTGAAACCGGTCCGTGGAAAAGAGGAAGGAAAAAGGCTCAAAATTTTGAGCCCTTTCTTCTAAAACAACAGTTGGTCCCTTAACTCTAAGGGAATCTCATGATGCAGTGACAGCATTAAGAACATTCCTGAAGCTGTCTGGTCTGGCTTCAGTGGGAGAGGATTTGACTAATCCTGTAGAGACCTGATGCTCCAGGCTTGGGGGATATGGTGGGGGATGGCCCTCTTAGAGGTGAAGAGGATGGGGAAGCAGGAGTGTGCGGGACTGGGATGGGGAGGGACAACATTTGGGATGTAAATGAATAAAATAATTAATAAAAAAAAATAAACGTTGCTGAATGTAGCTTATTAGCACACTCGATCACATTGCTGAATGGGAACTACGAACATAAGGAACATTTACTCTCTAATGCTGTCTTTATGAATGATAAGATCTATTTTGTAGGCAGGCATTAGAGGGCTTGAATTCCTAAGTCTGGACCTAAGCAATGATGACACAAAATAAGAGTACTGGTTACTGTCAAACTGATATGTGAGTAGCAACGTTTTATTTCATTTTGTTTTCTGCCAAATAAAACACAGGAAAAGGACTTCTGATATTTTTAGACTCCTTTTTATGATATGTTCTGACTCTCATTTCCGAGTCATGGGGGCCGGGGGTTGAAAGATGCCTCTCTCTATGGGCTTCTTGATTCTTCCCATCTGACAGTATAAAATAAATAAGTGAGCAAAAGAAGCAAAAGAGGGGTCAGGGAGCTGGTTTCTGGTCCTTAACTCTTCTGCCTCAGCTACAGAAACAAGCAGGAGACTCTCCTTAGGGGTCGCTCTAAAACTGTGTGGGGTTCCTGTCTATTCACCTAAGAGACATTCCCTAACCAGTGTCCCTGGGGGGGGGGGAGTCACTTTAAAGTCTGGTAAGAATGTTTTTCTCACATCCTAACAGTTTCACCTTGCCCTCATCCTAGCCCCCTCGCTCTCCACTGTTCAGTCCATAAGGGATCAGTCTATACTCAAAAGGGGAACAAGAAGGGGCAGAAACTCTTAGAAAAAGACAGTTTTCTTGGGGGTTGATTTTGCTTTTTTGTATCTGCAAAACAGACAGGGGCTGAAAGAGCAGTCACTGGGTGGTCAGGGGTGAAAGGAGGATTATTTTAAATATTAATCAAATTAATTTTAGGACTAGCTCTTAAAGGTGACCATTATTTTTACGATGATATTAAGGAGTTCCTTCACACTATAAGTTACCCTTGTCCTAATATTGGCCCCAAAAGATAACTTAACAAGGTTCCAATGTTTCTGCTGGAGCCTCTGTATTCGGTGTGCCTCATTGAAAGGTGAAAGAAAGCAAAGCAAGCTAAGGTGGTCGCCAGGTCTCTTATTCCCAGGGTACCAAGGCTCTGGGTCATCTCTGGTGCTAAGTGCAGTCACTTTGGAGAGCCTTCACGGCAACACTCTCAGAGCAGGCACGGAGCCAGACCACCCATCCTGGAGTCCTATGTCCACTAATTTCTGGATCTATTAGCTTAAAGCTGAGGTTCTCAACCTGTGGGTCATGACACACATACACCCCCAAGGCCAAAAGACCCGTTCATGTTTAAGACTGTCAGAAAACACAGATACTTACACTGCTATTCATAACAGTAGAGAAATTATGGTGATGAAGTAACAATAAAAATAATTTTATGGTTGGAGGTCACCCCAACATGAATTAACGGGTATTTATTAAAGGGTTGCAGCATTAGGAAGGTTGAGAGCCACTGGCTTAAGTTATTCTGGCTCCCAGCTCCTGATGGGTTCTCTCTCAAGGTGGTGAAGGCTCAGTGCTAATTCTGTCCCTGATTGGCAGTAGCAGTAAGAAGCTCCTGGTTATCCTGCAGTGGCAGTCAGGAGAATGCAAAGGACCTGTGGGAAATTCTTGGAAAACTCATTCTGAAGCCTGGCCCCTTCCCCCTGTGTCTGACAGCTAGACCCCCCCAAGTCAGAGCAGCAAACAGCGCCACCAGCTGGGCAGCGTGTGTTCAAACCTATAAACATGTTAAGACTTTTTTTCTTTAAAAGCAAAACAGACGCAAATAACAAGCTTGGATTTCTTTTAAGACCAGTCTCAAGTACTCGACACTGGCCTTGAACTGGTTTCATAGGCAGAGGGTGAATGACCATTGAGTTTCTTATCCCCCTGTCTCTACGTCACCAGTACTAAGATTATATAGGTGGCTTCCACCAAGTCAGTTTATATCTCGCTAGGGATTAAACCTGGTCTTTGTGCTTGCTAAGCAAGCACGCCACCAATTGAGTTGCACGCCAGTCTCTGATGAAAATATTTTATTTTTGAACCATCACACCATCTGAGAAACGTAGTCCCTTGGGTCTTCCATTTCCCCTCCTACATAACACGAACAAGACGGCAACATTATAGGACTTTCTGAAGACTCAAAGAATTAATTCGCAAATGAAGAGTGGGCATAGCGTGAGCATTCCTTAACTGTTAAAATGTAGTTATCATTTAACATTTTTGGTACCTGTCCTCAGTATGAAAAGTCTGACTAGTATAGACTGTGATCTCTGCTAGGCGCTTAAATATATCCAACTGGCAGAAAGCTACTGAAGTTTTATTTTTCTTCCTTCCTCCCCACCCTACCCCACCCTGGAAATGTTCTTTCCAAACTAACGATTCTCCTGCCTAAGTCTCCTAACTGCTGGGATTAGCAGTGCACATCACCAAACACAGACAATTTACTTTTCTTCAAAAGCAAACATACAGGTCCAAGAATGTGGCTCAGTTACAGGGTACAGACCTCCACAGTTCGTGTGACACAGATCTCAGTTAAAACAGATGGACATGTGGAAAGCTTTCCTGTGCAAGAAGTCAGGCTATTTACAAAGAGATCTAGACTAGAAGTTAGTGGCTTTACCGTAAGAGAGTAGCCAGGAACCAACCAGCGCATGGACATGGTGGTCATTTTCCTCTCACTTCAAGACATTCTGGGCTCTTAGTTAAGACTTCCCTATGTGTTGTTCCATTCAATTTTTAGAACAGCACTATAGTGCCTCAAGTGAGTCCTTGGATTTCTGCAAGAACAACTTCCCAAAGATCACACAAAAATCAAGTGATAGATCAAGGCACAGAGCCCAAAACTGTCTGATGACAGAGACTAACCCCAGCCACTTGGCCTCATACTCGGGACTCATTTACACCTTGCTTTGATATAGGATACAAAGCAAGTCATCATAAAAGATACCATAGCCTCCCCACCATGAGCACGGGTCAGCTTCTACTTGTCTTAGATGGGAAGGTCTCCACATAGGTCTGTGTTCTTGCCTCAGATTCTGTGACCTTCGACTTTGCACGTCTTGTTCAACGTACATCTCTAAAGACTCGCCCTCACAGCAAGTGCGTCTTTGGGAACAGGAAAATGATTCTCCACACAAATGGAAGAGAATTTCCTTTAAATGTCCAGTTTTCATGCAGACATACCCTCCCCCACCCAACAGGCATGCTTTCCGTAGAAGTTTGAAAGGCAAAGTTTTTAAATGTAATTATTTTTTTTTAATTGAGACCGAAGCTATGAGCTAGGCAGTATAATGAAGTCCCGAATTGTATATGGGTTTTTCTTGGATTACAACTCTTGGCCTCTAAGAAACAAAACAGTATCTTCTCCAGAGAATTAGAAAGCTTCAGACGGAACCACAGCTTCAAGGAAAGACTAAGGTGGGTTTCTAAAGGCATGAAGACGGCACAATCATCTGTCTTCAGTGCATCTTCCTTATAGCCAGTGAACTCATTCCCTACTTTTTATTTTCATTTATGAGATTGTCCAGAGAAAACTACAGTGATTTTTGCATAGGGAAGCAGGAAAGAATGAAACTCCAAACCTCCTGTGTTCAAGAAGAAAACCCATCGACAGTGGTCATCTCCTCTTGGATTGTCTAATGAAGCATCAGCCTGTGACTGTGTGCACACACACGTGTGAGTGTATGTCTAGGGGAAGAACACACTGCACAGGCATCCTATCCAAATGTCAACGACAGAATGATGGATGCTGCCCTCTGTTTCCTTCCAGATCTTTTCTTCCCTGTGGATGTTTAACCTCTACTCACTAAGGAATAAGTTAATCAAAAAACTCAATCTGTTTCAGGTATTCCTGTCTCCAGGGACAGAATCTCAAGGTGTTGATCTCCTTTTCTAGTCAATTAGTTATACCCCGTGACCTAAAAAAAAAAAAAAGAAAGAAAAAAAAAAAAGATTTGGCTGCTCCTGTCTTCTAGTTATAAAATGTTGTTGATGTAATTCAGCAGACCTTTAAGGAGGTCAAGATTTAGAGATAATTTGCTTTGGGTTTAGTATCTTGGCTGTTCTGGAGATTTCATTAAAATAGATTATACAGTTTGATATTTTTGAATGTTATAATTATTTAACTTCCTTTCCTCAAACAGATTCATTAGAATAGCCTTTTTTGAGAGGGTGAAACCGCAGAGGGGATAGAGACAATTATTTCTTTTACAAGTGAAGCTCAAGAGCAGGGATTGGCATATATATATATATATATATATATATATATATATATATATATATATATGACAGTGCATATTCTCAGCTCTGCAGGCCATATGATCTCTGCTGCAGCTTCTCAACCCTGCAGCCAAAGCATTAGCATATCATCAGTAATGTGCAAACAGATGAGGGTGACCACATTCCCATCAAACTATATTAACCCAATCAGGCAGTGGGCCATGGGTAGCCCACAGTTTGCCAACTCTCTGTGGTTCAGACCTGAATGCTAGAGGGTGACTGGCCTTCAACCTTATCACAATGATGTTTTTTTAAAAAAATTGATTTGAGTGTTATGTGATTGAATAAATTATACTTTATGTACTTGCCTGCATACATGTCTTATATTTTACAATATGGTCTGAGGGTGTTTTTAAGTAGGTGACTGTGGGTTTCGGGGAAGCCTAGTGGGTAAAGGTGTAGAAGCATGGTACAAAGGGGCTGTCTTGATATGAAGAGGTATTTCCAGAAAACAAAATTTGGGAGTTCCTGGAAACGTTTATTATACTGTCCACTTCCTCCCCCGGTAATAAACCATTTGGGGACATTTAATTTATCTTGGTGTTTACAGCTTTCTTGTGAGAAGGATCACCACCCCAAGAGTCCAAGGGTGGCACTGTGTGGATCTCATCCCACAAATAGTATTGTGCAATGACCAGCTACAATGCACAATGCCTAGTTTATACACACACAAACAGCTAAGACACTGCCAGTCTTTTAGAGAACTTGCAGTTTGCAATTGAACCAAAGAAGTAAGACGGGAGACAAATTACAATAAACGGACATTTAAAACTGTACAAAGTCATCACCATTTAAAGAATAATGTGAAAAGTCATATGATTAGAAATTCAAGAAAACATGTGGAAAAGCACTTTGTAGACATGTGAAGAGATATGTGGTATGGGTAGTGTTTAGAAAAGGCAGAAAATTAAAACACAATAAGGTATCATTTCATAGTCCAGATTACTAAAAAGAATATGTATTCTTTTTGTAGAATATAAAAAGCAGCATGGGACTTAAATTAGCTGCCATTAGGTGCTTAGAGCCGTGCCTGGCATACAGTGATGGTGATGTGAATTGGCTATCGTGATCAGTCACTGTCAGGATTACCACTGAAATTGTTACTATGTACTGATATCGGATGTGTTCTTTGATACAACAAACTTGAAAAACAATTTGATTTTTTTTTTTCTGTAAAGCTAGGCAGGTCTGTGTCCTGTGATTCAAGGAGTCCACCGTAGGATACAAACACTAGAGAAACAATCAGACCTGAACTCATGCACGTAATGAGTCATGACAATATTCTTGACACCCCCAAGTCTGAATCATGTAAGTGTCCACAAATATTATAACATATTAACGCATTGGATATATTAAAACACCAGAGTACTAAATGGCTACACAAATAAATTGATCACAGCTGTCCACAGCAATAAGCGTCCCTTTATCTTAGAGTAAATCAGGTTATGCCTCAAATATAACATAGGTTGTATAATGCAGTTTATATAATGTTCAAAAGCATACAAAACCAACCTCTATTGTTTAAGGATATGAATTAATAATAAAACTATAGATTGAAACAAGGATACTGTAAAGTTGAACTGTGGTCTGAACACCTGTGTCCCTCTGAGAGCCATATGGTGAAAGCTTACCTTCAAAGTGATGGCATTAGAACTCAGGGCCTTTGGAGGTGGGCTGGAATCTGTTCCCTTGTTAAAAGACCCCAAAGAGGCCACTGTTGCTTTTACCAGAAGGACACTGTGAATAGACACCACCTATGAAACAGGGAATGGGTCTATAATACACGCAGAATAACTTGGCAACTTGATCTTGACCTGTTCAGCATCCTGAGCTGTGGGCAATATATTTCTGGTTTTTTTTTTATAAGCTATTCCATTTATGCTATCTTGTTACAGTAGCCCAAACAGACTAACATAACCCCAAAGTTACAAGAGTGGTTACCTCTAATGTAGGAGAAAGCATGAGAGAGATGGGGAGAGGCCACAGGAACCTTCTAAAGCTGCAGTCACGTTCTTTTTTGTTTAAAATGGACGATGAATGCACAAGTGTTTAAGGTCACGTGATCCTTTATGTGTCTTACACTTCATAAATGATATATATCTACTCAATAATTAATGGAAATCCATTTTCACATGAGTTAAAGAAGAAAGGGGAGAAACAAAAGACTGGGGTCACCATGGTGATAGTGTTCTTTTTCCTATATCTTTAATGGGTAAAGCTCACTGACTTCTGCTGGAGGATCTAGAAACAACATCAGCTTTGGGAAAGAGGCAGAAAATCACAGACCTAAAGATACCTTCAATGATATGGAAATTCTGAGAATTTAAGTCAGTAGACTACATTTGGATTCTAGATTCCCATCAACATAATTCACCATCCAAATGAATTCTAAAGTTGAGGCACTGGGACATGCTTAAGGCATATTTAAAATAATGAGTCTGACCATTTATTAAGAAGGATCGTGTAACCAAGCAAGAGATAACTGTCAAAAAATTAGCCATGATGGGCATCTTTCACAGTGTTAATTTATGGAGTGCATGGATCTCCAGGACCTTTTCTAGCATCTCCATGTCACTCCTAACAGATGCAGGAGCCAGCATCTCCTCACAGCACATGACCCTCTGGTCTCCCTCAGCACTGACTGACCCACAGCCCTTAGAATTAAGGAAAGAACAAGCCAGTAGACTAGCACAAACTGTTTTCATCACTGTGACCTCTGTAACCCTTTCAAAATGAACATTTGTTTTTAGTCATTCTGTTCTGACTACTTGTAAAAAGCCTACACTCTACAGCTATTATTATTGAAACAAAAAAGGACAAATAAGAAATCCCAAACCAGTACACTTGAAACATTAGTGTACCTAAGAATAACCAGTGCTCTGTCAGGAATGTAGTTGCCCAGTTTTGGAATTTAATACACACACACACACACACACACACACACACGTGTGTGTGTGATAAGGATCACCGTCCACATGAGCAGGAATTCCAGTGACTGTGATGCCAGGCCTCTAAGAGATTCTGACACTGACTAAAATAATCATGACAAATGAAATTAGAGCTTTGAGCTTTCCAATAGCCAAATCAAAAAGTTATGTTATATAACTGTCATTGTATTTAGCTAGGAGACAACAATTTTCCAAAGTCTAAAAAGTAATGTGAATCGCTACCTACGCAATAGAGTTGTTCTAAGTTAAATGGATTGGAATCAGTCAGGGAGAACTCTTGAAAAATGTTGAGAACTTTGCTAAGGAAGGCATGCCATACTGTACTCAACATGTTTCAGAAATGGTGCTAAGCAAATATCCTTATACTAACTAATAAAAGTTTTTCTAGCTTCTGAATATCCATAAGAAATAGTTTATGGCCCTACTATGGAATGAGGTGAGACAGGATGAGATCGTAGGCATGACAATGTATCATTCTACAATTAATCTGTATTTAATTATGCCCAATTGACAAAAAAAAAATCCCCAAGGAGTAACAACCCACACCAGATAGATAGCTTGCTCTTCTGGAATCATCTTTTCTACTTGTACATTTACAATATATCAACAGAGACACAATATATATATCACTACTTGTGAATTTGCATTACATCCATTCCTAGGCTGGGGAGATGGCTCTGTAGGCAAAAGCTCTTGCTGTGAAAGCAAGAGATTCCAAGTTCAAATTCCCTAAATAAAAGCAGAACACAATCTCAACTGCCTATAAAACTCAGTGTGGTGGTTTGAGTATATTTGGTCCATGGGAAGTGGCACTATTAGGAGGTGTGGCCTTTTGTGGGAAGGTGTGGCCTTGTTGGAGGAAGTGTATCACTGTGGGGCTGGGCTTTGGAGGTCTCCTCCTATTCTCAAGCTCTGTCAGAAGGGACTCTCCTTCTGGATGCTTGGAGAAGACACTCTTCTGCTACTGCCTTTGGACTAAGATGCAGAACTCGCAGTTCTACTGCCATGTCTGCATGCATGCTGCCATGCTTCCCACCATAATGGACTGAAACTCTGACTGTTAGCCAGCTCCAATGAAATGTTGTCCTTTATAAGAGTTGCCTTGGTCATGGTGTCTGTTCACAGCAATAAGACCTAAGACACTCAGTACTGTACAAAGATGGGCCAGATTCCAGGAGCATACTCTTCAGCCAGCCTATCTGATAGGCGAGCTCCATGCTCAGAGAGAGATTCTGCCTCAAAAACACTACAACAAATATGGCCAAATATTCAACAAATATGACCAAAAACCGATCCTGTGCACAAAGGCATGGATGTTGTTGGTTTAAAGATGTACACATAAGTTGTTTCATATTTCTTTGTACTTTCTCTGGATACTTCCTGCTTTCAGCAGATAAGCTATTTATCTCCTCATAAATGGCCACCTTAACAAACAGTTTGTGCACATGTGACACTTATCACAGGTACAGTGATCCATTACTATCCATTAATTACCCACAGTTAAAGGAGAAGAAAGTCCCTTTCAGACCTTGCAAAGGCAGAATTGTGAGACTAAATGATGCTGTGACATACACTCAGCACTAGAAAGACTGAAAACATGTAGAAATTGTAACATTTTTCAGTTACAGAAAATTACCAAACTTCTGACATTTTCCTCATAAAAATATTCACATAAATGTGAATTTATGTAAATTTACAAATCAAATTTCTAACAAACTAAATAAATTCATTCAATTCAACATACGCATTGAAGAGCTACTATTACAGGAACCGTGACAGACAATGAAACTATGAACAATGTCCCGACACAGGGTGCTCAGAGACACAAAGGGACCTGGATATATAGGCATGAGAGATAAAAATCGAATGCACAGAAGTAACAACAGTAAGATGGTAGAAGAGGACTTTTCAGCTCTTGACCCCTCAAAAGAAAATCTATCGATTTGAACAACAGTCATAAAAATGATTCACAAGACCTGAGAAAATGAAGGCTAAAGATTATAGCACCTTGATATAATGCAGAAATAAGAACAAGCATACAGGAGGTGGGGAGAATGACTTCATAGTCCCTTCAGTCCCAAACTCTAAACTGAGTAGAGAAAGATGGCCCATAGGAGGTGTTCTAGGTCACTTTCTAGTGCTGTGATGAAGCATGACCAAAACCAACTTGAGGGAAACAAAAAATGTTTATTTCATCATATAGCTCCATCCATTATCAAGGGAGGCCAATAAAGGAACTCAAGGTAGGAGCCTAAAGGTTGGAACCGAACCAGCGACCACACAGAAGGCTGCTTACTGGCTCTCTTCCCTTGACTTGTGCATCTACCCTTCTTAGATATTGCAGGCCCACCTGCCCAGGGATGGCCCTACCCACAGTGAACTGAGCCCTGAGATATCTATTAAGAACCATGAAAATGCTCACAGCCACATCCATAGGCCAACCTGATGGAGGCAATTCCCCAATTGAGACTCCTTCCCTGGTGTGTCTAATTTATATTAACTAGACATGATCTAAACAGAAGGGTAGAACGGTAACAGGGGAGCCTAATTTTGTCTTGGATCTCAGTGCCAGAACTCTAATAAGGTTATGGGCCAGGCCAATACCCTTTGCTCTATGTTGTAGGACAGCACAGTCAGATAAAGCCTGCAGATGCTAGAACATCCCCTAAAGCTCCATGTTCCAGCAGACCCAAAGTCTGGGATTACCCTAGTAGAGTACAGCAAGATACTAGTATCTTCTGACTAACCATATAGACTCAGACTCTAGATTAGCATCTTCAGATTCAGGCCCCAGCTCTATATAGCAGCACTCTGAACCCCATATCCTCAGTTGCTGGACCAGAATCTATTAAGCCAGGCTCCAGACTAGCCCCTATAGATTCAAGTCATCACATTGACAAAAATGTTCCTATGGCTCTTGAGAACCTAAGCTTCAGGCTACATTATTATTATTATTATTATTATTATTACTGCTGCTGTTACAGAACATCCTGATAAAAAGCAACATAGAGAAGAAAAGATTTATTTCAGCTTACATTTCCAGGAGGATAGAGACCATTATTGTAGGGAAGACGTGGCAACATGCAGGGAAGGGATGGTGGAGCAGGAAGCTGGCTGACCACATCTTCATCCACACACAGGAAGCACAGAGGGAGAACAGGAAATGCAGCACACCTATAAAATCTCAAAGCCTGCCCCCAGTGTTGGACTTCCTCCAGCAAAGTTCTATCTCCTTCAGGTTCTAGAATCTTCTCAAATAACGGCAACAACTGGAAAGCAATAGTCCAAATACACAAGTTTAGGAGAAACACTTTCATTCAAACCCCATGCTGCCACTGCCCCCAGTAGGCTCATGGCCAGCTCATGACATAAAGTTTGCATGCTCCAACTTTAAAAGTCCCTCACAGCCTTTAGCAGTCTCAACTCTATTCAAAATTCAAACTGCAAGGTCTCTTCTAAGACTCGGGGAAATCCCTGTGACTCCCTATAAAAATCAAAACACAAATCCCGGACTTCCAAAATACAATAGCACAATATATACATTCCCTTTCCAAACGATAGGGATCTATGTGAAGTGAGGAAAGACTAGGGTAATCCATGACTGAAACCCAGCAAGACAAACACCAGATCTCTGTCCGGCAGCCGGAGACTCGCTAGCTCTGCCCCGCCAGCTTCACTGCATCTCTCCTTGGGCTGATTCTACTCCCACTATGCAGCTCTCCTTGGAAGAGGTCTCGTGGCTTGGGCATCTCCAACATCTTGAGGTGTCCAGCACACTCTATAGAGCTCACCTTTCCAGCCTCGTGCATGGCTTTCCAAGGCCTTGTTGAAGGGACACTCACCCTGCCACACACTGCCTGTCCTCAGTGGCTATCTGGAACTATCGAGTAAGAGTTTGTGACCCATCCCTCACCTTGGTTTCTCCTACTGTGATTAAGAAATACATACATTACCAAGTACTGATAACTAAGCAATAGTCGCTCCAGGATAAGACCCCCCAGCTTGGTAGAGAAAAGAAGGGAAAAATGGTTGTTCTCAGATTGGAATTTTTAAAATTTTTATTTATTCATTTTAGCCAGGGTCTAGGTATGTTCCCAAATCTGGCTCCAAACTCCTGGGCTGAAATAATATTCCTGTGTTCCTGAGTAGTTGAAATAATAGATCCAGACCACTATACCATATTGAGAGCTATTCTCCAGTGAGTTCTACATTAAGACTCCTGTTTTCCCTATAATTCCACAAAACCTCAAGTGCTTTTTATATTCTTTAAATAGGAGTTTGAATATCTCCTGTTCTCATTTTGTCACATAACTCCATTGTATGAATCACATTCATGCATTAAAAATGATACCACAATGGTTGGGTAATGTACAATATGTATTAGCTACAGTCTATTTAGATTTGTCTCTGATTCTCCGGAAAAATCATCTATAGAGCTGGGACTTAACTAAGAACCAGACAGAATTTGACTTTCTAGCAGTCTCCCTCTAAAAAGGGTTTACTTTACTCTGACCTCAAGACTTTTAAAAAAAATAGTTCTAGTTTTAAGGAAACTAAAGACTTTACCAAAATTTTAATCTGTCTTAGTATATTTCTTTAAGAAGATAAGGGAAGAAGAAGAAGAAGAAGAAGAAGAAGAAGAAGAAGAAGAAGAAGAAGAAGAAGAAGAAGAAGAAGAAGAACAACAACAACAACAACAACAACAACAACAACAACAACAACAACAACAACAACAACAACAAGAACAAGAAGAACAAGAAGACTATGATAAGGCAATTCGACATTTTTTTTTTACTCACTTTAATGTGTGTTCCTGCCCGATAGACTACTTTCTGCATACAAAGCCCAATAGCTATGATTATGATCGCATAATCAAGCAAGCAAGCACTTCCACAAACTCATCCACAATCAACAATGGCTGCCTGACTCAACGATTATCATCAAATAACAGTGGCCAACAGTGTGAGTTTTACCTTCAGGCATAATCTGAACTTCTGGTTCCAAAACACATTTGGCTAAGTGCTATCTCAAAAAAGCATATAGACAAAAATGGTCACCTGTAACTATCCTACTCATTCATGGCTGTCAGAGGGCGTTCCACAGTTTAAACGCAGGCCACAGACAAAGTCTCCTCAGAAGATTATCAATCAAATATGGCCCTGGGTCCTGTGTGTTCAGGTTATGTGTGGACCTGGCCTGCATGCCATTGCTGTAAGGGAGATTTATGGGTGGATTAAAGGGTAGTATTGTAAGTGGTGACCAAATTTGAGACCAGTTCCCAAAAGCCCACATGATCTACAATAAAGCACCCAAAATGAAGTCATGTGAATTACTGCACACAATCACTAGCTCCTATAGTAACTTGTGGGAGAAGAAAAGGCATGATGTACAAGGGGAACGGGCAACTGAATGTTTAACCATTTAAAGATACCTCCGGGGAGCGGGGGGGACTTACGCCTCAGTGTGAAGTAGCTGTGTACCTTCACACGTTTTCCTACTTTATATGTGTTATGGATAAACTGCTTCAGACCAAGGGGTGGGCGATTACCTAATAGGATCTAAGGCAAGGATTGACCCTTGGAGTGCTCCCAGGCCAGTGGGTTTCTGGTTCAGTGATTTCAGACTCTTCTGGCCATGTGGACTTACAGATATGAGATCATATGCTGAAATCAAACAAAAATCATAGAAAGTAAATTCCCAGTGAAGCATGATACATACAGAGTGCTACAGGGAAACCACAGGAGCATGTTTTAGAGGAACTCTGTAGCCCTAGGAACCTGGTTCAGACCTCAGCATCTCTACTTACTAGGTAGATGTCATAGGCAAGTTATTGAATCTCACCGAGACTCATGTCCACCGATTTCTCATCCGTAAGAGAAAACTCAGAACCTAGCATGGCTTCCTAAGAGGCTGCTCTGATGACTTAATGGGAAGCAGCATTGGTTCACTGGATGAACATCCTCGGGATACATGCTGTGCGCTGAACACGACATCAACCAGGCAGGAACTCCCTACTTTCCTGCTGGTGTGGAAACTGGTTATCATGAACTATGGGTGTACAGGTTAACATCGGGCCTGGCCCAGGCTTGGTGTTCAGGACATCTCCATACGAGAACCACGCATCCTCCTTTGTCTAGTGTCTGAATACAGGAGAAATTAAAGAGAAGGTTCCAGAAGGGACTGAGACCTCTGCAGGCTAAGCAGGAAGCCCAGCGGCGGTTTCCTTTGACTGCAGTACCACCTACAGCCAGAGACTAGCTCTTACACCCAGTCCTCACATCTCCAGACATCTCTAAACTTTCACACAGATGTTTCAGGCAGCGAATTTTCTCGAATTATTTACCTGCCTTGTCTTTGGCCCTTGGCAGGGAAGCCATGTTTCACCACTGAGAAGGTATAGTATGGTCAGACATCAAAGGCACTGGCAATTGTGGCCTTGATTGTCCCCTCCCCACCTGGACCAGCACACCTCAGGTGATACTTAAAGTTTTGTCTGAGTTGAGACTTCAGTTTTACTTGAGTTAGGTTCTCTTATAGCCTGGACAGAAAGTGCATAGAAGAGCATTATTCTATTTGGATGATAGTTTGGTTTTAGTAGTTTTGAGATATCTAAAATATTTCATGATAAAATGTCTATGTGAATAAAAAGAAATCAAAAGAAAATTATTCAGAAAACAAATTGGCACAGTTGACCAGAAAGAAAGTCTTCATATGGAGACATAAAAGAAAGGAAAGCTTTAGCACTATGGGAAAGGACCTGGGACAGTCTCTGGGAAGAAGTCCAAGACGATTGGATGCTAGAAAGTTCCATCATGGATTGGGTTTTTAAAGGCCTAGCACAACCTTGGCCTGTAGCTCAGATTCAGTGGCTCTCCTAATAAATGTACGAGGAAACAAAAAAAAAAACACAGTATGTGTTTGCTTGAGTTGTAATTTGGCATGCAGAAAAGAAGGGAAGCAGTGTAGGCCCCATCCATTAGCCATGTGGAGGATTTGGGGCACTTACCAGGTCAGCTGAACCACACTGACCATAAATCCCCATCCCCCGAGCTTTGCCCAGCTCTTCCTGACATCTCTGATAACAGGAGAAAGGTAGAGAAAATGATATGACGGAGTCAAGACTCAGTTTCCCCCCCCCCCCAGGGCTCATGATAATAAAATAATCCCAGCTTAGTCAGTTCATAGTTTGACAAATATATTTACAGCTCACAAGGCATACAGCAAGTGCTTACTAAATACATAGACTAAAATCAATGTTCCAGGGCTGTGGCCCCTGTTGTACTAGCAGGAGGTCTGGAGTTCAGTCCCTCAAAACCTACACAAAACAGCTAGACATGACAACACGCAGCTGTAGCCCAAATTCTGAGGAGGTGAAACAGGAGGATTGCCAGGGCTATGCTAGGTTTATACATCCTCCAACAAAGAAACTAACACCGATTTGGGGTGAGCTGAAGAATATCACACACACACACACACACACACACACACACACACACACAGACACACAAATATTGCCCTTATTGGAATAAGGGCCTTTGAAGGTTTAATTAAGGTTACAGCTCTTGGAATGAGATCACCCTAGATTTAAAGGATTCCTAAATCCAAGACAAGCACCCTTGAAATAGAAAAAGGAAAATAAACATGAAGACAAGACAAAAAGCGTTATACTACCACAAGTGAGACACCAGAGCTGGGAGAGGAAAGAAAGCTTTCTTCTCCCAGCCCCGCCCCTTGCTTTCAAATGGCTGGCCTCCAGAAGAGTGGAGAAATAGGCTTATGTTGTAGTATGCTACCACATTTGCAGGAACTTGTCATGGCAGGCCTAGAAACTAATACATGACTTACACAGGGTCAAGATGATCAGCAGATAGGATTGGATATGGAAAAACACACTGTGAACTCTTCAAAATGACTAAGGGGTAATCATCACTGAATTCCAATGTTTCAGAGAATACTATGCCTCACTTAAAAAAAACAAAATTCTAGACCTGCACCTATAGATGCATGCTAGCTGCAATTCCCATGAGGACAGTCAGGCGGCTGGTACCCAGCTCTGTGGGTAGCGTCTGGATACCTTGCTGTCTTCATACCCCTCTGTTCAGGAAGAGTCAAGTGTCAGCTGGTAGAGGAAAAAAAAAAGATTGCCATCTGCTTCAGGCACTGGCCACATGGTGAACGTTACACCCAGGCCACCATCTGCACTACCAACATGCGTCCAAGAACAGTTCAATGTCAGTCTTACTCTAATTGTGAATGAGCCAAGACTCTGGGTAGGTGACTCAGGGGCCAGAGCGCTTTCTGGGAGCTCTACGATGCTAAATCAGAGCATTTTGGTGCAGATGCACTGGAGACTAAAGGAAAGGGCTGCTGCAAGTGTCTGGAGTGCCTATCTTCAACCATTCATTCTTCCGGACGTTTCTGAATACCATGTGGGTGTCCTGACATTTCTGATCTTTCCTGCATAATAGGATGTTTTAGAGCACTGAATTTATTTTCTTTTTATATTAAAATATGGAATCTTTAAGGAAGTGGAAACTTGATTTAAGTTGGGCAGAAAGTATAAAATATGTATAGATAAGGACCTTAGAGAAGAAAAATTGGCAGAAACCATAATAGAAAAAGAATGTGTGTGGGGAAATGAGACATTCTTTCTTGACAGATTTGGTGGTTACTTTAGACTTCACAATAACCTGCATAGAAGTTAATACAGCTCATATTTCAACAGTCAGAATAAAGAACAGCACCCAGGCTGGCAGGCCGTGTTCAGAGTTTAATGGGGTGAGTAGACTCAGTAGCCTTCAAAGATTCCTTCCAGTGTGGAATTCAGCTTTCTCTGATGCAAAGTCTCCAGTAGCCACTCCCCTCTGAAAGGATAAGGATTTCCATAAGGTCTTAGTTGTTGTTATACATTGCTCAAAGTCTTAACTATCAGGCTTGTTTTAGGATGGAGACATCAGAATAGGTATATCTGATAAAGGACAGGAAAGAAGTAGGCAGAGGCCAACCAGCCCAACAGTCATGTGAATAATAGATAGAACAGACTCCAAGGAAAACAAGAAGTCAAGTCTTGGCCCAACTGAAGTTGTGGACACTTTGAACCACTGCAGGGGTGGTCATGATGGAGATAAAGGGATGGGGCCCTTCGATATCATCTCAATATGATGAACAGCGCGGAGGACAAACTATGGCTCTCCTAGGCTTCTGGCTTGGGCAACTGGGTACATTCACAAAGACAGAAAATGCAGAGGGAACAGAAGAGAAAGTGGGGTCAGAAGATGGATTTTGGTTAACTGGAATTGGTATGTACATGAGACACCAAGATGGAGCATCTTAAAGGGAGTCAGAAAAAAACAAAAACAAAAAATTAAACAAGAGATTTGAGCCAAAAGTACAGTGTGCAGATTGCTGGTAAACCTGGAATCACAGACAAGATGGAAAGAGTGGAGAACGCAAGAGAAGAGAGTAGGGCATGTACTCTGAATTTCCTGACATTAAAGGGCGTGTGGGAAAGGAGTTAGTAAAGAATAAAAGAGGTAGACCAGAAAAAAATGAGGCTTAACACAAAGCTGATGAGCTTTAAGGAAGACTCTTCCAAGAGTTGACATATCTATCAGAGGGTCTGAAAAGTTGGCTCAGTGCTTAAGAGCACATACTGCTCTTGCAGAAGACCTGGGTTCCATTCCCAGCACCCATAAAACCACCTTTTACTTTTGCTTAGGAGATCCACTGTCTCTGGCTTCCTCAAGTACCTGTACTCAGGCACAGGCCCACCCACATACATGGAATTTTAAAAAATAAAAATAATTGTTTTAAAAAGAAATACCAGTCAGAGAGTGGGAGAAGACAAGAATGGGAAGCAATCTTTTGGGGTTGGCAATTAGGAAGTCACCTGTGACCTCCTGTGATCACATCCTATGTAAGAGCTGTCATCCTTTATAAGGGGGCGGGGGAAGTGCAGAGGAGGGAATGAACAAGAGAGAGAAAGGTAAAGATGGCCACTTCTCTGTCACAGAACTTGAATATAAAGGAAAGGGCAGACGGTTCAATCTGGAGGCAACTCTTTGTTTCATGTTGATTAAGTGTTCATTTATTGTAGTTATAGATTGAGCATTGTATCTTACTGGTTTATCAGCAGTGGAACCTGAGTAACTACCAGTGACAAAGGAAGGAAGCAGGTGGGGAGAAGAATCTATAAAAGTCCCTGAAGAGACCAAAGAGCCGGGGCTACTACTGTGAAGGGTAGGTGTGGTGGTTTGAACATGCCTGGCCCAGGGAATGGCACTTTGAGGAGTTGTGGCCTTATTGGAAGAAGTGTGTAACTGTGGGTATAGGCTTTGAGAAACCTTCCTCCTAGCTGACCGGAAACCAGTCTTCTCCTGTGTGCCTTTGGATCAAGATGTAGCTGGGGGACTTGGAGAAGGGACTGAAGGAGCTGAGGGGGTTTGCAGCCCCATGGAGGGAGCAAGAGTGTCAACAGGCCAGACCCCACGGAGCTCCCGGGGACTGGACCACCAACCAAAGAATACACATGGAGCAACCCATGATGCTGGCCACATATGTGGCAGAGGATGGCCTTGTTGGTCACCAGTGGGAGGAGAACACCCTTGGGCCTGAGAGTGTTTGATGCCCCAGTGTAAGGGAATGCCAGGGCGGGAGGATGGGAGTAGGTGGGTGGGGGAGCACCCTCATAGAGACAGACGGAGGGGGATGGGATAGGGGGTTCCCAAAGGGGAGACCTGGAAGGGGGAAAACATTTGAAATGCAAATAAAGAAAATATCCAATCCAAAAAGAAAATGTAGAACTCTCAGCTCCTCCAGCCTCATGTCTGCCTGGATGCTGCCACACTCCCACTTTGATGATAATGGACTGAACCTCTGAACCTGTAAGACATCCTCAATTAAATACTGTCCTTATCAGAGTTTTCTTGCTCATGGTGTCTCTTCAGAGCAACGGAAGCCCTCACTAAGACAGTAGGTACAGTCCAAAGGAGGGAGAGAAGGGAGGGGGTGATGGGGGATACATACACACTACCAAGTCACAATGAATCATAAATGTTGAATCACAACTATTTATGTAACTGTCTTCTCTGCTATATGTGCCAAAAGAACCAGGAATTCTACATTTCTGTCTTTCCAAATATCCACACAATGTCATGCACATAGGAGGTGTTCAAGAAATATTGCGCTTGTTAAGATTTATGGTGATAGAATTATAGCAATAAGTATGTGCCAATGCTCTTCTGAGAGTTTTTACATTGTGTAGTAGCCTAAATTCTTACAAAACAACAACACAATGATTGTATGATTATCTAAATACATACCCTGCATGTATTTAGAATGTATTTTAAATGTCAAAACAAAACATATACTTCAGATTTTTCTAGTTCATTATTTACTGTTCTGAGATGGGACTTGATGGGACTTCTCAGGAAATGGAATGACTACATCTTTCGAGAGGTGGTAGTTCTAAAATAATAAAAATTAAAAACAAAACAAAACAAAAACCAAACCTCAGCTACTGGGTGGAGTGGGCAGAAATTGTTACATCATTCTTGTTCCTCCAATGTGACTCCCTGGGCAATGTGTGTTGCTTTGTAAGTAACATTGTAAAATAATGGTCCATGCACAAATCTAAATGCTGATGTCAGTTTCACCCCCCAATCTTTGCTAATAGACCATTTAATGTGGAGAGGCTCCAGACTATAATATATTGCAGGGTCCATAATACCGTGACCATGGCCCTTCTAAAATTAGTTGAGGAGCAGCACTGAAAACATTTTTCTTTAGCAACCTTCACTATTTTGCAAATCAGTGAAAGCATTGTGGATGGGTAGTGTGAAGCCACTTAGACATTACAGCTAAAATTTCGTGATTGCATTGTGTTGCGAACTTGTGTGTGTGTGTGTGTGTGTGTGTGTGTGTGTGTGTGTGTGTGTGTGTGTGTGTGTGTAGGCCAACAATGACTGACAGGTGTCTTTTCCCATCGCCTTCCACCTATTTGTTTGACACAAAGTCTCTTCACTAAACCTTGGCTCACTACTGCAGCTAGGCTAAACGGGGCAGCAAGCCCCTGCAATTTCCCTGTCTCCTCCTACTCACACTGCCCCCAGCACTGAGATCACAGACAGGAGTCAGCATGCACAGCTCTTACATGGAGGCTGAGGATCCAAATTAAGGTCTCCATATTTAATCAAGAACTTTGCACATTGAACATTTCCCAAGTTCCATGAATGCATTTATTTTAATAAGAAAAATATATCTTAACACTTGATAAAATAACAGTAAGATTATAAAGATGCTAATACAAGACGCCTTGACTTGAGACTAAGTGGGAACAATTAGTGTATATGACTTAGTGCTTGACCACTTAAAATGCCTTTGCAAACTATTACTCAAAGATCCCACAATCTTCCAATAAAATAGTAAGACTTTCCTCCAAAAAGCAGTCCTCTACCAGTGAAAGGAACAGGGGTGACAGGAAGACATCAGTTACAATATCAGTAAACCTGAGAGCAAGAGCAAATGCTCCAACTGCCAAGAAGACAAACATTCAAGGTGAGCGGGTGCTATCAAGCTACAAAGAAGTCTGTTAAAGCCAACATGACCAACTGATTTAACCACAATAAATAAGAAAGATTATAACCAAAGTGCAGTGATTGTTACAGAACTTGTAAGTGAAAGAGTTAGGATACAGCATTTGTCTAAAACCTGGATTTAAACCAAGGTTTAAATCAATCCACAAATCCAGTAATTATTGACCAACTACGGTGTAGCCCAAGATCACAAGGATCCAAATTCAAACTAGACACTGTATGATCTGATGTGACTCATCATCAGGTACTGTCAAGACGTTCTACTCAGCAGGGGTTTGCTGTGACACTAAAGCAGGTGCTATGGGGTGACAGGACAGGAAGCATGAGGCACACAGGGGGTTCTCACAGAGGCACTGGCAACTGAATCAGATGTGACTCTGCCAAGCAGAATATGACACTGCAGGGGCGAGTTTGACATAAGCAAAGGATGTTAATGGTGCCACAGAGAGAACTAGAACCCAGGATGTTTGGGGGCTGCAAAGTTAATCAGACAGGTGAGGACAGACCAGGAAAGAGCTCAAAGTCAATGCTCATGAGGTACAGACTCAGGAAGAAAATGGATACCTCTGAGTAGGTCTGTGAGGACATTTCCAGGATGAATCGCCATGGTGGAAGAAATAAGGTCTAGATTGGGTGGCACCTGGTGCTGGTGACCTAGATATCAAGATGCCCAAGGCAGAGCCATGCTGCTTGCCTATGGACCTTCATCCTTGCTGGTGAATAGTCTCTCTGTTATGGCTGGCTGTTGTCGCTACCCTCCTTCACTGGCATCAGAACCCAGCTTTCCTCAGGGTCCAGTGTGGACTGAAGATCAAAGCCTCTAGGAATCTCCCCCACTTTCAGTTACTGACTGAGACTGATGAGAACCAGCATCATGGACCTGGATCTCAGTATCAAAGACCTGGTTCTCAGCCTCTCCAGCACGCAGATGGCAACTGTTAGACTACATAGCCTCCATATATCCTGTCGGAGCACAAATATAGCCTATTGGTTTATATAGAGAGACAAATATATATATATATATATATATATATATATATATATATATATATATATATATATATATAATTGTAAAATTATCATCACTATCTAGCTCATCTAATTCTAAAATGTCTTCATTATCTCAAGACATATTGAACAGTCATTCCTCATTCTCCCCCCCCCCCAGGGAACATGATTTTGCTTTCTTTCCCCATAGATTTTCCATTTTTAGAAATTGCATGTAAACGGAATCATACACTGCATTGACTTTCATGGATAGCTTCTTTCATTTAGAATAACATTTTCAAGGCTCACCCATGTTGTAGCACATAGAAGTATTTAGTCTATATTGTATTTTGTCTTTTGAGATAAGCTCTCTCTGTGAAGCCCAGACTAGCCTTGAATTCACAGAAATACCCCTGTCTCAGCCTCCCAAGAAGTGAGTTTACAAAAAAGACACTATGCCTTTTTGTTTCTGAATAATATTATCACTGTACAGACATGTAATATTTCATTTATTCACTAAGAGATTGGTGACCTTGTGCTGTGTCTGCTCTTTGGTTGTTATGAATAGTGGTACTATAAGCATTTCTTGCAAGTGTTTGTGTATTTTCTCTGAATTTTTTGGATTTACATTCAGAAGTAGAATGGCTAGGCCACTTGGAAGTTGCATGCACAACTTACTGAAAAACTTTCCATCCCAATGACTGTCTCTAAGCCAAGAAAGAACAGATTTAGATCGATGCTTTAGACTATGATAACAGAGAACATTTGGGTCTGGTGAGAGGACAGACTGAGAAATGAGCAAAAGCAGAGAAAACAGGAAGAGGGCTACTGCCCCACTAAGGTAGCAGTGCTAAGCCTTGAACCATCATAAGGGCAGTAGTCATGGTTGTGAGTAAAAGGAGGCAGAATTTAAAGGACCTGTCTCGAGGCAGAATGAGCAAGAACTGATGAGCAATGAGATAAGAACAGGGTTAAAAGAGAACACTTTGCTCATAGCCCCACATCACATTGAATTATGTGGCTACAACTCACCTCCTTAGCTAGATGCTAAGCTTCAAAGAGAATTACACCTTAGTCACTCTCACAGCCACAGTCCCTAGCAAAGATCCTGCCATGTCAGTGTCTGGTTGGATAATGGGGCCAGTCATGATTCAAGGAGGATAGATGAAGACTGTGGAAGCAGAGAGTTAAAGATGACTCTGCTCCCTGTGTCAGAAGAGGATAGATGGTGATGCTGCAGATGAAACAGAGCACAGAAACAGACAAGCCTAGGAGATGATAAAGCAAAGCAGTCCAAGAGATAGCTAGAGATCTGGAGCAAAATCTTAGGGGAAGAGTTGAGACAAAAGAGACTATTTTTATATCTACCAGGGGTAGCTTTACTCATTAACCACCCCCCCCTTATATATGTGTAACATCATGAATCAACTCAAAATGCCCCCAAGGCTATGACAAATCTTTTGTAAGTATAGAACAGGAGAGTGAAATATCTGGTGTATTATGACTTAATCTACATAATATCCACACTTAGGATGCAGGTAGGCCCAGCTCACCTCATGCATTGACAGAGAGGCAACCTGCAGGCACCTACTTTTCTAATGGTCTACACTAGGAGGACGGGGTTTTATAAGAAAGTTTGGGTAGGAACAGAGAGAAGAAAGGTCCTGTAAGTAAGGAATGGGGAGGGGAACAGGAATCTCTTTCAGATAAACACCTCTGGCCCAGCCCCAAGGTCCCTGATCTGAGACTTACCTGAATACCTGCTTTGGGTCAGTAGACTGAACATAAGACAGAGGGAGCAGATTGTATCATTCCTCCTGATTATTCGACATCCCCAATTCCATATCTGGTGGCCCCATGTCTGCACTGACAGCTGCAGGACTGTCCATCCTTATTTAAACTCGGGGCTCATCCCTGCGATGTCGCTTCAGCTGATAGAACTTTAATTAGCAAATCTGTTGCCAGAATAAGTTTGGTATTTGTATGATTAGCCTGACCTCTTCTCTTGCACCTCTGTCACTGTCATGAGGATGCTCAAGAACTTACTCGCTGGAGGACGAGACTGTAGAACAGGGATGAATCATCCCTGGTGTTCTAGTCGGAATTGGTCTGAGTCAGCCGACATCAACCAGCTTGAAAGCAGAACCACACAGCCGACCCTCATCTGAGTCTGGGAACTTGTGTGGATGCTTAGGGTTCTCTATCGCTGAGATTCAGAGTTTGATGTGTTCATCTGTTTCCTGTCACTGGAACAAAAATGCCTGAGCCACGCAATGTCAAAAAAGGAAAGCTACGTGTTTGACCCATAGGTCTCGAGGTTTCAGTCCATGGTTAGTTGACCTCATTGCTTTAGTCCCATGGTGAGATGGGCTATCAAGTAGGAGTGTGTGGTAGAGAAATTCTGCTAACATCATGGTTGCTAGGAAGCAAAAGAGAGAAGGGACCTGAGATCCCACTTTACCAATACACAACAGACCTACAATGACAACATCCTCCTACTAGACTCACCACTCCACAACTGGAAACCAAGCTTTCAACATATGAGGTTTGGGGGAATATTTAATATCCAAACCATAATATTTGGTAGGCAGATTTACCATGATAGCAGTTAACTGGACAGGATCTTTCAGCACAGTTCTATGTCCACCTCAACCCATGAAAATGTCGAGGTACACAGACCCTTTGAGAGTTCGCAGCTACACAGACCCTTTGAGAATTCACAGCTTTGGGATATGAGGAAACTGCTTCATTGCTATGGGCAGAGTAGATGGCTCTAATGTAACATTAATAATTGAACTTCAAGGAAAAATCACTTTCTACACTCTAGAACTTCCACACATATTAGAGAATTGCTTCTGAGGTTCCTGCGTATCTTCAGAAGGAGGTACTATGTTTTAAGTTCTATCTTACTTAGGTCAATATTTGAAGAACAAGCTGCAGCTTATCAGTAGGCAGTGACTTCACATTAATGCATTCTGACTAGTCCAATTTTTAAAATAGAATAGAATAGATTGAAAACCATCTGCGCCAGCCTGTAATCCCATCAACAATGGAGGAGTGCTCCTTTCTCTGTATCCTCATCAGCATCTGCTGTCACCTGAGTTTTTGATCTTAGCCATTCTAACTGGTGTGAGGTGAAATCAATCTCAGGGTTGTTTTGATTTGCATTTCCCTGATGACTAAGGATGTTGAATATTTCTTTAGGTGCTTCTCAATCATTTGGTACTCCTCAGTTGAGAATTCTTTGTTTAGCTCTGTACCCCATTTTTAATAGGGTCATTTGTTCTCTGGAATCTAACTTCTTGAGTTCTTTGTATATATTGGATATTAGCCCTCTGTCAGATGTAGGATTGGTGAAGATCTTTTCTCAATCTGTTGGTTGCCATTTTGTCCTATTGGCAGTGTCCTTTGCCTTACAGAAGCTTTGCAGTTTTATGATGTCCCATTTGTTGGTTCTTGATCTTAGAGCATAAGCCACTGGTGTTCTGTTCAGGAAATTTTCCCGTGTCCATATGTTCAAGGCTCTTCCCCACTTTCTCTTCCATTAGTTTCAGTGTATCTGGTTTTCTGTAAAGGTCCTTGATCCACTTGGACTTGAGCTTAGTAATAGGAGATAAGAATGGATCAATTTGCATTATTCTACATGCTGATCACTAGTTGAACCAGCACCATTTGTTGAAAATTCTGTCTTTTTTTCCTACTGGATGGTTTTAGCTCCTTTGCCAAAGATCAAGTGACCCTAGGTATGCGAGTTCATTTCTGGACCTTCAGTTCTATTCCACTGATCTTCCTGCCTGTCTCTGTACCAATACCATATAGTTTTTATCACTATTGCTCTGTAGTACAGCTTGAGGTCAGGGATGATGATTCCCCCATAAGTCCATTTATTCTTGAGAATAATTTTTACTATCCTGGTTTTGGTGGTGGTGGTGGTGGTGGGTGTTGTTGTTGTTGTTGTTGTTGTTATTCCAAATGAATCTGCAAATTGCTCTTTCTAACTCTATGAAGAATTGAGTTGGAATTTTGATGGGAATTGCATTGAATCCCTACATTGTTTTCAGCAAGATTGGCCATTTTACTATATTAATCCTGCCAGTCCATAAGCATGGGAGATCTTTCCATCTTCTAAGATCTTCTTCGATTTCTTTCTTCAGAGACTTGAAATTTTTGTCATACAGATCTTTCACTTGCTTGATTAGAGTCACACCAAGGTATTTTATATTATTTGTGACTATTATATAAAGTGTCGTTTCCTTAATTTCCTTCTCATCCTGTTTATCCTTTGAGTAGAGGAAGGCTATTAATTTGTTTGAGTTAATTTTATATCCGGCCACTTTGCTGAAGTTGTTTATCAGGTTTAGGAGTTCTCTGGTGGAATTTCTTGGGTCACTTAAGTATACTACCATATCATCTGCAAATAGTGCTAGTTTGACTTCTTCCTTTCCAATTTGTATCCCTTTGATCTCCTTTTGTTGTCTAATTGCTCTGGCTAGGACTTTGAGTACTATATTGAATAGGTGGGGGAAAGTGGGCAGCCTTGATCATCTCTGATTTTAGTAGGATTGCTTTAAGTTTTTCTCCATTTAGTTTGATGTTGACTATTGGTTTGCTTTATATTGCTTTTACTATGCTTGGGTATGGATGGGCCTTGAATTCCTGATCTTTCCAAGACTTGTATTGTGAAGGGATGTTGAATTTTGTCAAATGCTTTCTCAGCATCTAATGAAATTATCATGCATGTGTTTTTTTTCCTTTGAGTGTGTTTATATAGTGGATTACATTGATGATTTCCGTACATATTCTGCAAGCATGGAACAGAATGGCTACAGCTATTCTGGGGGTTCAGATCATAATACATTCATCAGTTCCTCATAATTAGAAAATGGCCCCAGAATCTGGGCCTTTTCCTCCACAAACCTCGGAGTTCCCTATGACTCTGTGATTGTCTGGACTGAGAAAATTACTTTCTGACTGGTATCCACAATCCCATTCACTGAATTCTGATAAACCAGATCTCAAAACTCTTAGCCTAGGAGATTGGTGAGATGGCTCACACATAAAGGTGCTTGCAGCCAAGCTCGGTGATCTGAGTTCTGTTCTTGGGGCCTGCATGATGGGAGGAAATGACTACAACAAATTGTCCTCTTACTTCTACCCATAAGATACAGCACACACGAACATGCATTTACATGCTTGCTCACACACTCATACACATAGACACACACACATACAAGTAATAGACACATAGATAGATTGATGGTAGGTAGATAGATAGATAGATAGATAGATAGATAGATAGATAGATAGATAGATAACATGTCATTTTAAAAACTTTCCCCATCCTACTTCAACTCCACTTCTCATGCTTGTGGTATCACTAAAAATCCCTATGTGTTCTCCAATTTGTGCTTCCATTTACATCCTCTTAACTCCTTCATGTTAACCACCTGATGCGACAGATTGCATCTGCCAGCTGTTCTGGATGTTGGCGATGCTGGCTTTCAGCTAAATCTCTCTTGAAGAATTATCCACACAGAGAAAAATTTCAAGGCCATGCCCCTTCCTTGCGGTAGCTCAAACTCAGGCAACCATGGAAGGACACAAATGCCTTGCTATGGTCCATCTTGGAGCAAGGTGCAAATTCCAGATCTCCCTTGCAGTTGTCTGAGGTCCTCCCTGTGCAGCACCATTTTTCTTTTTTCTTTTTAATTTTTATAAAATTTAGAATACACTCCATATTCCATTCCCCACCCCCTCCATCCACCCTCTGAATGTTCCACATCCCACACCTCCTCCCCACCTCACGCCTGTCTCCATGTGGATACTCCCACTCCCACTCCACCTGACCTCTAAACTCCCTGGGGCCTCCAGTCTCTTGAGGGTTAGGGCAGCGCCATTTTTCAAAACTTCCCTTTGTCCAGGCATCTTCCCTTACCTTCCTATCTGTGCACACAGACACACAGACTGCTCCCAAGAACTTTGTCAGTAAACTTCATGCATATATATCTGTGACTCAGACTCTGTTTCCAGGGGACCAGAGCTAAGACAACTAAGATCTCTCTTGAGTCAGTGTCATGGCTGTTGGCATTTTGTTTCACTGTCTAAACAATGTCTCTGTGGGAGTCAGCGTGTGTAACTCCTGAGTCAGCCATGTCCTGGTACCAGGGTATGAGGAGTCTTTCCACTCACAGCTGTTGGGTGGAGAAAATGCCCTTCCTGGAATGCTGCTTTAAGAACTCAGTGGCAATGTTTTGATAAAGATAACGTTGCCCGAGCCTTTTAAGATCACTCTTATCTTTTATGACACCTGCCTGTTGGACACGCTACAAGCTTTGAAATAAGATTTTATATCCCTGTCATGTATTAGATCCAAGTCCTGAGACCAGAAGCACAGGTATCACTTGAGAAAAGGCTAGGATTACAGGCTGTCTCCACCAACTCCCCAGGCCAACTGACGGAGGGTCTGCAGTTCAACAGAATCTCCAGTTTACTGTGTTCATGATAAAGTGTGAGGATTCCTTGTTCAAATCACAGAGCTTCAATTTTGTTTTAAAGGTTCCAGCTATTTTAATGATAAATCAATGTCCAAATTCACTTACATGAGCCCTAATTTGATACTGAGTGTTACAGATGCTGTACCCACAGCCCCCATTCCCATTGTTTGGTTGTTAATTAGGACTGTGGTTGAGAAGTTGTTTCTGGCCTTGATGTTTATCATGGCAGCAGAAAGTAGCTCTAGGTTTAATTATACTGGAAAGCACTTATAGCATCCATTCACTTACAAACCACAGACCATTGAAACCACAGAAAATTCCAAATGTTACTAAAGCTGTCCTTAACTCAAGCCCTCTTGTTGCCAATGAACCACACTTTGAATGGTGAGTGTAAATGTCTCCTTTATTCGCCTGATATAATTGTCATCTCACCCCTTCCCAGTTCTTTCTGAACTCTGGCTGACTGGTTCAACTCTGCTGTTCTGACTCAAACTTCTCTCCAAACTGACTGATTCAATTTGGCTTCTCTCAGCTTCTCATTAAATTGCTCTGCTTGGCATCAAACTAACTCTGGCGATTTGTTCTAGTCTTCTGGCTTCTCCGTATTCTCTGGCTTCTGCTTCCTCTGCTGACATTCAATGACCTCATGACCTCAACTGCATTTCACTGACCCTCAACTGACTCTCAACTGACTACACCAATCTCAACTTCATTCAGCTGAACTCAGCTGCCTGAACTTCACTCCCTCTGAGTTTTCCTTAGCTGTTCACCTGAGAGTTGGGCATATTCTATCTGGGACTTGCTCTGTCAAATTTTTCTCTGATTCTTCACTTTGTCTGTCCCTCAACTAGATGTCATTTTTTGGGATTAAATATGTATCCTAGGGATGTGTCTGTGTTCCAGCCAGAGGGATGTAAGGTGTGTGGCATGTCTGCACTCCAGCTGGATCACACGGACCTAGAACATCTTTGGATGTGATTAGAGCAGCAGCCATGTTGCTGGATGAAAATTCCTCTACAGTGAGAGTTCAGATAACTGAGTGAATGGGTGAGTCTGATGTGGCATCTTAATGTTTTATTCTGAAATATATCATCCTAAGGAAGTTATAATTCAAGATTTTCAGTTTCTTAGCCTAGTTCTCAAGTGACTTCATAGCCATATTGTTTAATTGACTTTGTCCTCGTGTGCCATTAATTGTTCCTAGATTCACACTGTTTTCAATCTTCTATGACAAAATAACCACAATACATGGAGAAGGAAGTAGCAGCATTGTGTTAGCTTGGAAAACTGAGTAACACAGTCTTGAACTCTGAAAAGACGAGTCAAATTTGGGGAAACAGGAAACTTGAACAAAACTCGGTGTTTTACTTCTCAGAGCTAATTCTCCTATTGAGTGAGCATTTGCCGTTGATCATTCTTAGTTCTAAAGCATAGGCAGACCCCAACTTGTATCACACACAGATCTTTAACAAGGTCAGATTACTCTGCATATTATCAGTAGTTCAAGTTGCAGGGTCATGATTAATGGCATCGAGCCTCTGAAAATTTAGCTCCTCCATGTTTCCTTTAGCAACTGTCCTGAACCTGAAAGTATCTGTTCACAATGTGTTGAAAGATACTGAATTCATGCTACTCAATGGTCACTTGTTACAAGATACTCTATAGTCCCAAACAAACTCATCACCACCAGTAGGCACAGCTCAAGAATTCAGAGCTCATACACATTTCTATATCAGAGAGCCCCACTAGGTAAGCAGGAAGGAAAGATAAGTATTTTCCATCTTGTAACAAGATACAAGAGCTCTGCCTAGATGTTAAGTGCACAAGGTAAATGAAACAAAGAACAGCCATCTCACATCTTCATGTCCTGCCACTGAGGAGGAATATACTTAGAAAGGGGTCAGGAGCCATAATAGGACAAGCTAATAACTAGCAGGTGATCTTCCTGAGATGGTCTGCTTCAGATTATACTATAATCTGTGACAGATTTGCTCTTATTAGCAAGGCTGTAAAAGAATTTATTTTAGGAAAGATTTCTGCTATTAACATGCTTCTATTATTATTAAACATATATAACAATGACTAGGTATTAGCCTACCTCTTTGGAGCACATCTACAAAGATGCAGTGTCCTTTTTTTATTAGATATTTTCTTCATTTACATTTCAAATGCTATGCTAAAAGTCCTCTATACCCTCCCCCCCACACTGCTCCCCTACCCACCCACTCCCACTTCTTGGCCCTGGCATTCCCCTATACTGGGGCATATAAAGTTTACAAGACCAAGGGGCCTCTTTTCCCAATGATGGCCAACTAGGCCATCTTCTGCTACATATGCAGCTAGAGACGTGAGCTCTGGGGGTACTGGTTAGTTCATGTTGTTGTTCCACCTATAGAGTTGCAGACCCTTTCAGCTCCTTGGGTACTTTCTCTAGCTCCTCCATTGAGGGCCCTGTGTTCCACCCAATAGATGACTGTGAGCATCCACTTCTGTATTTGCCAGACACTGGCATAACCTCACATGAGACAGCTCTATATCAGGGTCCTTTCAGCAAAATCTTGCTGGGATATGCAATAGTGTCTGCATTTGGTGGCTGATTATGGGATGGATCCCTGGGTAGGACAGTATCTGGATGGTCCATCCTTTCCTCTTAGCTCCAAACTTTGTCTCTGTGACTCCTTCCATGAGTATTTTGTTCCCTATTCTAATGAGGAATGACGTATCTACATGTTGGTCTTCCTTCTTCTTGATTTTCTTGTGTCTTGCAAATTGTATCTTGGGTATTCTAAGTTTCTGGGCTAATATCCACTTATTAGTGACTGCATATCAAGTGACTTCTTTTGTGATTGGGTTACCTCACTCAGGATGATATCTTCCAGATACATCCATTTGCCTAAGAATTTCATAAATTCATTGTTTTTAATAGCTGAGTAGTACTACATTGTGTAAATGTACCACAGTTTCTGTAT